>NC_133659.1:102459483-102675837 GCF_037893015.1 Macrotis lagotis | reverse complement strand
TTTAAAGATGAAGAAACTGAGGCAAACAGGGTTAAGTGATTTGCCCAGGATCAAAGGGCTAGTAAGTGTCTGAGACAGGTTTTACTAGTTCTAGGGCCAGCTCTCTAACCACTAGCTATACTGAAAGAGGCTTTAAAAATCATCTACCTCAACACCATCATTATTGTTCTTCATGCGTAATTCAGACCTTCTTCCAGATTGTCAATGTCCTTTCTAAAATGTGACCTTCAGAACTGAACACAATACTTTGTTCTAATTTCACTTGATCTAATTTCACACAGACAGTAGTTTTTTACCCAGTTCATCTGACTCGAAAGTCATTATTTTTTCCTCTATAATCTATCTATAAATCCTTTTACAACCTTACAGTTATTCCTGGTGTCAAACCCAAGTTTCTCCTGTAAAAGCCCATTTCTTTTTCTCTGGACAGTTTGGTAACAGAAAACAGATAAATGTTCTCTAGCACCTGTTCTAGACCTATGATTCAACTCTATTCACACATTTAACCTTTCAAAGATATGACTACAGAAATTATTTTGTGCACCTTTTAGCCATCGCTTCACCTGACTAAAAATAGGCTGGGGCTAAATTTCTGTATGTGAATATCCACAGGAAAGGCTTAATTCTAGACAGTCTTCCCTTTGTAACCTGTCATATAGGCAGTCAGTATGTACTCAAAGAGCAACTAGAAATTCATTGTTCCTAAGAAGAAATTTCAGAAAGTAGTTCCCCAGTTGCCCTTCACTTTTTCCTCTCAAAAGACACATTAAAAAATCACCTGATTATAAATTTCAGAATGGGGATCAAAACTCCCTTCAATGAATATTACCAATATTCATTTACTTCATGGATTGCTATGTCCAAATAATTAACCCACTGGTGATGAGTGTCTCCACACTTAGCTATCTGTACTCATCCTTGGAAAATTGACTTTGTCTGTTCTCAGGATCATAGCTGAAACTTTTCCTGCATAATGAAACTTGCCAGTTCTTGTCCTCTGTTAACAGCCTTCAAGAACCCAGGGTCATCTCTACCACAATAGGAGGTATATTAGAGAGGACTGTGGATTGTTTCTTTATGAAATATTAGTTGCCTCAAACTCTGGAATGTTGCAGAACCTGTCAGGCAAGCTCCCTAATCACACAAGAAAATTTGGCCCAACATGGAAAAAAAACAAGGGGGTAGAGAATTAATCAATCAACAATAATTTATTAAGTGATAACTACTGAGTTCAATGCTTAATGTTCATTGTCCAGTTCTTGGCATGCATTCAGTTAAATGATCTATGCATGCCATGATCTAGACAATGGGCATTCAACATTGAACATACGGTCTGGCACATAGTTATCATTTAATGAATTCTTGTTGATTGGTTAACTGATTTTTATCTACTTGTATATGTATCTTGAACTGAAAATGCAAATGGATGATGAACTGGGCTCAGATTTGAAGAGGAGGAAAGCAAACCAGATTGTCTTTGGGAAACTGCACTAATCCTTTAATGACCCTAAATGACCCTAAAACAAAATTCCTCTCTTTTTAATAGTAATGTTCTATTAGATTTGCTGGTTGTGAGTCATAGAACATTATAGGCACTGAGAGGATGAAAGATGATTAATCATTCAAAAGCCAATGGAGAAGCACATGGTGAGTGTAAATAGTCTACATGAAGCCCACCAATATTTTTACTATGTCAAAAGAAAGCAAGGAAGACTCCTTTCCCTGAACCCAGCAGTGTGAATGAACCTTCTTTAGTGAACT
The DNA here is from genome assembly GCF_037893015.1 of Macrotis lagotis. Classification (NCBI taxonomy): domain Eukaryota; kingdom Metazoa; phylum Chordata; class Mammalia; order Peramelemorphia; family Peramelidae; genus Macrotis; species Macrotis lagotis. Next base: position 102,674,076 of record NC_133659.1, on the reverse strand, counting down.
GGTGAATTCATGTTGGGGGCATGTGTGGACATGGAGAAGTTGCTATTTGCTTCATTGGAAAGAACAGTTCTGTCAATGAGAGCACAGATATATCGAGAAACCGTTATTTAAAATATATTTTATTTCTGGGTAACTAGGTGATACAGCAGATAGAATACTGGGCTTGGAGTCAGGAGGACATAAGTTCAAATTAAGACTCAAACACTAGCTTTGTTACCTAGGGAAGTCACTTCATCCTTTTTGTCTCATAGTACTTACCTGCAAAATGAGCAGAAGAAGGAAATGGCAAGCCACTTCAGGATCTCTCTCCCAGAAAACCCCAAATGAGGGTCACAAAGAGTCAGATACTATTAAAAAAAAAAGAGATTGAAGAGGAGCATCTAGGTGACACAGTGGATAGAGTACCAGCCCCCGAGTCAGGAGGACCTGAGTTCAAATCTGATCTCAGATTCTTAATAATTGTCTAGCTGTGTGACCTTGGGCAAGTCACTTAAACCCATTGCCTTAAATAAATAATGTTTTTTAAAAATGACTGAACAACAACTGTATTTCTATACATACATACTTATACGTATATACACATATTTAAATATAAAATTATGTTCAGTTAAGAGGAATTAAGGGATTTGTATGGGAGAAATGAAAAACTATATCAATAGGAAAAAGAAATTGAGAAAAAGAAAGAAGGCAAGGTGTTGAGACAGACCTGTAGTCTGATCCCTTGGTAGTTTCAGTCTGATACTAGAATAAAATGAGACACTTTTAGGCCATTCAACATTTAACAAAAAGTTTACTTTGTAATAGCAGAGGAAGGACACTCAACAAGGTGATTCAGTAAGGAGTTGACGTCAAATTGATTCAGTTGAGAACAACTATTAGTTCCTGTTAATGTTAGACGGTCCATCATCACAAGTTTCAGAGAAAGCACTGGAGCTCTTTGTGAACTTTTACCCCAGGCAATCAGTAAACCACAACAAAAATCTCTGCCCTTAGCCATGCAAATCTCAAAAAGAATTTCCATATATCTTTTAAAAATGAACTAGCTAAGGTACATCCCCAGGCATGGGGAGACCAGAATCCTCTGCTCAGAGTCAATGTGATCTTAGGTCCAGTCTAAGGGTGTGGAATAGAGTCTTAGGATAAACTAGTGCAGCTTACATGGCAAGGAACTAGGAAATGTTTTGCTTGTACTACCAAGGAAATTAGACCAAGACAAATAGAAAAACAGCCAGAGAGAAGAGGGAGAAAAGTGGAGCAAGAGGTTGAGGGAGAGGGAATAAAGTTTAGGGGGTACTGAAGAATTAGTGATATCAATTGCTATATACCCTTCTCAGGGAGAGTTTTTGCCTTGAACTTTGAGATTCAAGTTTTATCTATTATCTCTTTTTCTGTCTTCAGAAAGCTATTGAGCTTTTCAATGATTATGAATTCATTAATATCAATGACTATTAATCCAAGCTCTAAGACTGCTTCCTTCAGAGGCTCCATTGTATGAAATGTCTATAGTGGTCCACCGAAGGGAGAAATTATTCTCTGGGTCACAGTAGCAAGGAGAGAGGGATATGAACATGGAGTCTAGATAAAAGCCAGCCAAGAGTCACATTTCATTGTTTTTTTAATCAATTCATCCATTCAGCAAATATATTGAAGCCCTATGTGCCAGGCATGTGTAAAAGAACAAAGAACATACGTCAAAGACTTTGCTTCTAAAGAGTTTATAGGAGAATTCTAGTCTCCAGACTTGAGACTGTTAGGTGGTCCAGTGGATAGAGCACCAACCCTGGAGCCAGGAGAACCTGAGTTCAATTCAAACCTGTTATCCTGGGTGAACCACTTAACCCTGAATGCCTTCAAAAGAGAAAAACAAAGGAAAGAAAAGAGAGAGAGAGAGAGAGAGAGAGAGAGAGAGAGAGAGAGAGAGAGAGAGAGAGAAGACAAACATAGAAAAACAAAGGAAGATAAAGAGAGGGAAAGAGAAATAGTCCTGATGCAATTAGTTGTCATCTGCATCTCAATCATCTCTGCAGGGATGGGGAATCTTTTTTTCTGCAAAGGGCCAAAACTTAAAAATTAGCCTGCTATATTTGGTCAAATATTTAATTAATCTGCCCCTAAAAAGCTTCCAATCCTGCCTGAGGTTGCCTTATATGGCTCACAAGCCCCATCCCTGATCTATAGGATCACAAAGAATTTCAATCCAAGGCAGCATGTGTAAGTGAACTGGGAATAGTATAAATTCAGCATTATAAGAGAACAAAGGAGGGAGAGGTCACTTTCAATTAGGATGATCAATGAAGTCCTCATGGAAGTGAAGCAGACTTCAGAGAATGCAAAGGATATCTTTAAGAAATGATGGAGGGTAAAGGCAATACAGACAGGATGACCAGCATAAGCAACAAAAGAGATGTGGGGAAGAATGGGGTCTAGAGGGCCAGTTTGACTGGAGTACTGAGGAAAAGTGAGGAAAAAAAATCTGGACTCTGGTTAAGGCCAGATTCACAAATACTGGAATAAGGGATTTATGATGCCTTTAGCCACAGGGAACCTCTAGAGAACAAGGCACTTTGGGAAATTGCTTGATGAGGTGAGACAAACTCCAGTCATTGGAGTTGTGAAAATGTGTGGTAAAGGAGTGAGGAAAAGGAGGGAGAACCAACTTCCTGGAGGAGGCCTCTCCCCTCCTCCCAGGCAGGAGCTGGCTTAGCACACCTTCCTCTGAACAGTTTAATAGGACAAATGGCTTTTTCTCTCTGTCTTGGATGTGAAATAGGAGCTGGTAAAGATGCAGACATTTCTCAACATCAGGAAATGAAGCAATCCTTTCTAGTCTTGATGCAGGGCCAGGCTCAAGGTCAAAATCATTTCCCTACAGCATAAGCCCTTTTTGTCAGAAGAGAGCTTCAGTCCTGGAGAAAGATGTCAATATTTGTTAATGGAGAGATGTGAGAAGCAAGGACTGTTGGGATGGAAATTCCTGCTCCCCCCCCCAAACACAAATACACACATATCTCCCCCCCCCCCACCCCCAGAGGCATACAAATAGATTGTACTCAATAGGCTAATTTTGGCAGTCTTTCATTCATTTATCTCTTCATTCAATAAATATTTTTAAATCTATGAGCAGGGAGCCTTATGCTAGGAGATGAATAGTTTGGATATGATATGGTCTGTGTTCTTGCGGAGCCCATAGTCCAGTAGGGGCGTAAGACATACGGCATAAGACAAAGAATTAATATCCCCTATAACAGACACTATTAGGTAATACATGCATTAGAGAACTGCAAAAGAAAGTGCTCAATGAGGCTGGAGGGGAGTTGATCATCTCTGCCTGGAAGAATCAGGGATGGCTTCCTGGATTAGGAAGCATTTGAATTGGACTTTAAAGGATGATTAAGAATTAAATAGGTGAAAATGGGAAGGGAGGGCTTTACATAAATAAAGAGAATCATGAACAAAGTCAAGAGGAAGGTCCATGATACATTTGAGAGATAGAGAATAGAGCAGTTTGACTGGAATTCACAGTACATGGAGAAGGATAGGAAGGGAATATGAGAAGAGACTGGAAAGGGAGAATGATATCAGATAACATGAGGCCTTGAATGCCAAGCAAAGAAGTTTGAATTTAGGGGATGATACTGAGCCAATGAATTTTTTTTAATTTAGGGGCGGTTAGGTGGCACAGTGGATAGAACACTGGCCCTGGAGTCAGGAGTACCTGAGTTCAAATCCAGCCTCAAACACTTACTAATTACCTAGCTGTGTGGCCTTGGGCGAGTCACTTAACCCCATAGCCTTCCAAAAAAATTGAATTTAGCAATATGGTGAGATCCTCTGTATGTTCATGTATCTCAGATTCTTTGAGAATTCTCAGTGTCCAGTGTCAATCCCAGGTTGACTTCTCACACCTTTCTTTCTGTCCCCTCCCTTGCCCTTCCCCAAATGCCTGGACATCAGTTGAAGTGTTGAAGAGTCTCCTATTGGAAAGAACATTAGAGACCTAGGCTCAAATTCCAATTCTGTCACTAACTTTAATCACTCTGTCCCTCAGTTGCGTTATCTAAATGGGGAGAGTATCTGCCTCATAGGATTTCAAAAGTATATAAAGATATGACACTTGTGATGAAAGCAGACTGATTTTGTTGTCAGTCAGACCCTAGTGTCTATTGTCTTCTCTAGTTCCAACCCTTAGCACCTCTAACCTGTACTATTGTTGTAGCCTCCTAATTAACATCCCTCTTTCTGATCCCTAAAGTAAAGCTCCTACCTTGTTCTTCTCCAGTGATCAAGAGAATTCAGTGGTTCCCCATTGCCACCAGGCTTATCAATTTGACATTTAAACCCTCTCACAATCTGGCTCCTATCTTCCTTTCCAGTCTTATTTCATATTAATCCCTTTTACACTCTCTCCCAATCAAGTCTGACAAGTGGTTATTTGCTTCCCATATATGATATTGCATCTTCTTCCCTTAAATACACTCCCACTTAACCTCTGGGTCCAGAGCTTCCTTCAAAATATAGCTTGGGAATCATCTCCTCTATCAGACCTTTCCTGATCCTTCTAGATGTGCTGTGTCCCTCTTGAAATCATATTCTTTTCTACATACTTATCCATGTACAGGTCACATCATGATCATAGTCATTGTCACCATCATTGCAATCCTACAGAATTTTAAAATTTGCAAAGCACATTATAATTATTATTATCTCATTTTATTCTCACCATAAGCCTGAAAAGTAGGTGCTATATTACAGGTGAGGAAACTGAGGCAGACAGAAGCTAAATGATTTATCCAGAGGCACACAGCTAGTAAGTAGTTGAAGCAGGATTTGAACTCAGATATTAGTGGCTCTAGGTTCAGCATTCTATCTATAATGTGAAGGCAAATCCTTAAGGGCAGAAATGGGTTTGTTTTTGTCTTTGTCTAATGTCTAGGATAATTTTTTGGAGGAAGGTCCATACCTGTGATTTCATGAGTTTACAAAACTTCTGATGAGGAAATTACCTCCACCAATTCAGAGGATCAACTCTACTCTGTAACTTCCAGGCTTAAAGGGTTGCTTAAAGTTCTAAGAGGTTAAGTAATTTGCCCAGGATTTCACAGTCTGGAACTGGACTTAAACCCAATCCTTTGATTCACAGGATGGCCCTCTCTTCATTATACTACACTGCCTCTCTGCATTGCATTTAGTAGCCACTTAAAGGCTTTTGAATTAAATTACCTTGAATTAGGAAGGTGAATCTGATGTTTAAAAAAATCTGATGTTTAAAAAAAAATCTGATGTTGTGTATAATTAGTACCATCAAGTAAACTCAAAGGAAGGAGAAATCACTTCCAGTGAAGGAATGGCATGATATGGGAAGTGCTGCATAGGCTGGGTCTTGAAGGCTGGGTTGGGTTTCAAAAGCCCAAACAGGTTGTTATGAACAAATATGGTAGATAGAATCTTTAGCATCATTCCCTTTTAGTTTGAGTCTATTTTCCCCAGGAACTAAAGGAGAGAGAGCATATTTCCATATGTCAGTTCTAGCAATATCTTTTGATCCATCCCTACTCTTTAGGATTTACCTTCCCACCGCAGAGTGTTGAGCCCAGAGACCTGTACTCAATAAACTCCAATGGCTTCCTGTTATCTCCAAAATCAAATATAAAATCCTCTACCCACCACATTTATTCACTGGGTTTGGCATAGCCAATGCACCCTTGCTGGCAGAACACAGTGTTTCAGCTGCTGGATCAATTCATGCTAAGCTGGGCCAAACAGGTTGGTCCTCAGTGCTGGCTCATCATTGGCTTTGGTTGCTGCAGTCATAAGCAGACCCTGGGGTAACTCTAGAGTTTTCTTGGGCATTATGGAGGAGTGGAAATTCAAGCCTAGTAATACATGAAGAGTTCAAAGATTTTTTTTAAATCAACATACAGTTAGTTGATAGTAAACAGGCATGTGCTAAAATAAAGAACAAGCTCCACCAGTATTCATCATCATTTATTTTCAGAGGAAAACTTACCAATATTTGCAAATGATCCTCCCATTGACTAGTTCTCCCTAACTCATCCATCATCAATGAACCAGTGCCTATTATTTGTCAAATTCTATGCTAAGCACTAGAAATACAAAGATAAAAGAGAAACAGTTCCTGCCCTCAGGAAACGTGGCATCAATAGTAGGTAATAGGTACATACACAAGGATACATAAAACACATCTAAAGCATGTATTACCTCATTGTCAGGGAGGAGTCACTAGAGGGACCAGGTGGAGCTTCATGAAAAAACAGCATCTACATTAAATCAGGAATTTCAAGAACTAGAGGTTGACAGGAAATATATTCTGGGCATGAAAAAATAAGAAAGGAGGGAGATGGAGTACCATGAATTGCTGTATTAAAAAAAAGCAGTATCTAGAGTCTAACTTTCTGGTAGCTCATCTTAGGAGTGGTTCTCCAAATATGAGTAGGGCTCATCAACAGAACTGAACTCAAAGTTTTTCCAGCATGGTGAGAGCAACCAAAACTTGTGTTTTGCTGGCAAAGTCTCTGAAAACCCAAAGTTCCATTCATGTCATTATAAGTGAAAATATGTAGAAGGTAGATTGATGGAAAGAAAATTAGCTAGAGATAGAGGAAGAAGAATAGATGGATGGATCATTAGAGATGGATGGAAAGTGGTGGATAGGGTGGAGAGATAAATAGATGTAGAGATGAATGGATATATAGTTAATGACTGAAAGAGAAGATGAAAGAGGAGAGAGGAGAAAGATAGTGTAGGTCAATAGTAAGACTTCTAACTCTTGAATCAGAGGATCTAGGTTCAAATTCTAACTCTAATGTTGACTTCCTCCATGATCTTGGAAGTCTCTTAATCTTCTGAGACCTGTTTCCTCAGATATAAAATGAGAAAGGTTGAGCTATCGGATGGCTTCATAAGCTCCCTCCAGTTTTTAGCACCCATGGAAATGGAAGGTAACAGTCCAGTATTAAACAACCATAGTTCACGAACCTTCCTCTGTGGTTTTAGAATGAGTACTTCTATATGCATTTGAGAAAAGTCTTGTTTGGTATACTGGGAACTCATATCTCTTCACATAAAATTTTCCATTCCTGAGGACTTAAATCGGGGGAACTGAAAAGCTGACTCACTTGCCAACTATCCCTGACTCCATTCTTCCCTCAGATTCAGGTTAGAAATGGTCAGACAGCCACCAAGATCTCTGGGAGAAGCTCAGGCTCAGTCCAAGCAATACTGACTCCTCTATTTCCTTCTGTCCTCAAGCATAATCCATCATCTCTAAGAAGCTTCTGGACAGTCTAGAGTAGAAGAGAGTTAAGTGATCAGGATTGCAGAAAGCCAATAATAACAATAACAAATCCTATGAAAAACCAGACTTCCTCAGAAAAGTCAGCAGATTTCAACCGAAAGTGAATAGTAATGTACTGCATGGGGTGGGGGTGAAGGTACATCATTTTTTTAGATTGGCCACTTTGGGCAGTGATCATCCCAGCACCCTTTCTCATGTGCAGTTCACAAAGCTTTCTTTACCTCCCTGATCAAACTGAAAAGAGCTATAGTTCCCATTTCATTCGACCCTTGACTAACTGAGGGATGTTGTGCTGGTTACTTTTTATCTCTCGATCTCAATTTCCTTACTCTATAAGGAGTAGGAAGAGTCATATCTGTCATTCTGTCCTGCCTAAAGCCATTGTGAAGAATCAATACTGCTAGGTAGTGGATAGAGTATAGGATCTAGAGTCAGTAGGGTATGTTACTCTGGGCTAGTCACTTAACCTCTCTCTGATTCAGTTTTCCTATCTGTAAATTGAGGATAATAATAGTACCTTTCTCCCAAGTTTGTTGTGAGGATAAAAGGAAATCATATTTGTAAAGAACTTTATAAATCTTGAAGCATTATATAAATACCACCTAGAATTACTGTTCAGTAAATATTTAATTGAAGGCTGCCATGGTGCCCAGCTCATTGAAAAGAAAAAAGAAAAAAAAAAGAAAAAGAAAAAGAAGATAATGTAGAGATGAAAATCTTTTGAACCCTTGAGAAAAGAAAAAAGAGCCATAATTTCTGTTCTCAAGTGCAAGACCTGGGTTACAGCTCTGACAGTCACTCATTGTGTGACTCCTGACAAAATCATTTCACTCTCTTGATCTCTTATCTAAATTATTGCAAAAACCTTCTGACTGGTTTCCTTGACTCAAGACTCTTCCCATTCCAGTCCATCTAATATCCAGCTGTCAAGTTAATCTTCCTAAAATACACATCTGACCATGTCATCTTCCTACTCAATAAACTCCAGTGTCTCCCTATAACCTCTAGGATCAAAAACAAAATCTCCTATCTGGATTTCAAAGTCCTGGCCACTTTCTACCTCTTACATCTTACTCCTCTTCATATACTCTGATTCAAAGACATTGATCTCTTTACTATTCCTTATACAAGAGATGTTACCTTCCAATTCTATGTACTTTCACCGATTACCCCCCCCAAGGCTGGAATACAAATAGTATCGCCTTGTTTCCATGGCTTCTTTCAATTTCCAGCTAAATCCCATCTTCTATAAAAATAACAGCAGCAAAAAAAACAGCCAACCTTTTCCAATCCCCCTTAAAGCTAGTACCTTCTCTCTGTGATTATCTCCTATCAACATCTTGTTTGTACATAGTAGCTTGTATGTTGTCTGCTCCATTAGAATGTGAGCTGCTTGAGAGCAGGAATTATCTTTTGCCTTTCTTAGTATCCCCAGAACTTAGCATAGTACCTAGTGCTTCTAGACCTAACTCTGATCTTAAATTTCAACATCTGTAACATGGGGGTGACAACACTATAACTCTTTTCCACACAAGGCTGAAAAAAAAATATTTTTCAAACCTGAAAGTACTTTATAAATGCTGAGCTATTAAGCCTCATCCATCATGAAAATGGACAAAGAAAATAAACAGATGAGTCACAAGAGAAAAAACATGGTAAATGCACATTTAGCAAAATGATCAACCTCATTAATTACTAAAGAAATGTAAATGAGTGCAACACTCATGAGAATGGGGAAAAAAACAGAAAGAAAAAGTATAAAGCCCAAAGTTGTCAGTGAGAAAAGGAAATCTACTCATCTATCATTATTTCAAGTGATACCACTAATTGATGTTACCTTTCTGGACAGCAATTCCATAATAAGGAGCAAAAGTCACAAAATTAGTCATACCCTTTAACCTGATAATTCCACTCCTGTGAATGTATCCTAAGAAGCAGTTAAAAAGAAAAATAAGATCTTTTCACATGAAAATTTTTATAAAAGCTCTATAGTCAAATTAACAAGCATTTATTAGGCTCTTGTTATGTGTCTCACACAGAGGATACAAAGAAAGGGAAATACAGACCTTACCCTCAAGGAGCTTACACTCTAATGAGGGAAACAACATGCAAACAACTATACTCAAAATATGACATGGGTTTGATTCATGCCTGGACTGCCCAAGATGGAGTTCTTTACAAGGAAAATTCTGGGGACCTACTTCTTGAAGACTAGAAAACTGGAACATTTTGGGTTAACCTACCTTGGGTCTGAAAGCAGTTTTTCATTAACTGCATGGTCATAATTGTCTATATCTTTAAAAGTGCCATCAGAGCTTTTTCTTATATTCTAGTCTGAGGGATGCTATTCAATAAGACAGAAGGACTGGGGGGAGGGGCTACCTTGCTTCTCCCCCTTCTCCCTTAGACAATGTGATTCTAAGAAATAGGCCAGGGTTTCTGAAATTTTCCTTTGTCTTTTCCCATTTTAGGTTGTGGGTAGTGAAGTCTCCAACAGAGGAAATTCAACCACAGAAATCCAGGAATTCAGGAATCTAGTCCGGGTTTTGTAGTCAACCCAGCAGCAAAATCATGAGGAACAAGGGTTAAAATCAATCATTTGGTCTCAGGGTCAAACTTGGTGGGATTGATGCTTTGTGAGAACTGAGCAAAGTGATGACCCTAATCCCCCTATCCTATCCAGAAAATGAGGAGGTGCTGGAGCTGGGGAAAGTATGACCCTGAAGTATTATATTATATTGTATTATGTTATATTATAATTATATGTTATAGCTTACATTACATATGACAATATCATGTTATATATAAAACATATAATATGGTATAATTAAATATGTGTATTATATTATATAATATAAAACTTATATATCATGCTGTATATAGTTGTATTATATTTGATACTTTATAGTTATACATTACATGTATGAATATATAATGTTTATGTAGTGTGTATATTATAGTATATATATATATACTATATATAGTATAAATTATATAATATCTTATTATAGGTTGACTAGGTGGTATAGTGGATAGCTCACTGGGCTTGGAATCAGGAAGACTCATCTTCATGAGTTCAAATCCAGCCTACTACTAGCTGTGGGACTCTGGGCAGGTCACTTAACCATGCTTATCTCAGTTTCCTCATTTGTAAAATGAACTGGAAAAGGAAATGGCAAACCATGACACTATCTTTGCCAAGAAAACTCCAAAATGGGATCATGGAGAGTCAAATATGAATGAAATGACTGAACACAATAAAAATATATTTTATCTATATTTATATCTATCTACAAATCTATCTATATTTATCTGTATATTTGTTTTTGCTATATCTTTGAAGTAAATATCCCTTTGTAAAAGCTAAATGAAAAGGGGTAAATGGGATGATAGTATTAGTAACTAATAGAAGGCAAGAAAAACTCCCAAACTCCTTGTGTGTTTGGTGGAAGGTAGGAAGGTAAAAGGTAGTAAACTATATTACACAAAAAAATGCATACAAGATACATTGGAGATAATCTCAGAAAGAAAGCTATTAGTCGGACATATTCTCTTGCAGAAAGAAGCTTAGCTGAGACTTGAAGGAAGGTGACAAAGCCAGGAGGTGGAGATGAAGAGGAAGAGAATTACAGACACAGAGAGAACCTATGAAAAATTCCCAGAACCAGGAGATGAAGGGCCTTCCTTGGAGAACAGGAAAGTCAATATCACCGGATCACAGAGAGTATATGAATGGGGAATAAAGTATAAAAAGAATGGAAAAATAAAAAGGGGTCAAGGTTATAAAAGACTTTAAAAGCCAAACAGAGAATTTTCTATTGGATCCCGAAGCCATTGCAGTTGATTAAATAGTAAGTGAAGTGCTTTAAGTAGATCCATTTGATAACTAAGTGGATTTTAATAACATGAGGAATTGCAATAGTTCAAGCAGGAGGTAATAGGATCTGCACCAGGGTGGTGGCAGTGTCAGATGACTAATGTTTTGAAGATATTATAGAAATAGATTGACTATGGGGATGGGGAGAGGGGACGTGAGAGAGAGAACAAGGAATCAAAGATTCAACATTTAGATTCAAAGCCTGGATAATGGGAGGATGATGACACCTTTGTCAGTAATAGGAAAATTTGAAGGGAGAGTCTCGAAGAAAAGTTGTCGTGATAGAAACTACTTCTCTTCTTCATTCTCTTGACAATTGTACTTCTCTCACTCTGCACCATACCATTTCTTGCCTCCACCCTTTTGCCTCTGATGGCAACTTTCTAGTCATCATCACCAGATTATCCCACAATTATGATTAAGGAGATGTTGACTTTCCCAGGGACTTCTACTACTATAGAATTGTCTTCATTAGAAATCATCACTGGATCATAAAACAGTGTGACAGAAAATGGTCAAGGAAAAGATTGGTATTGAAGGAATAAAAATTTGAAGTCATCATATATTAAAGTAGATGCCAATCTACATTCAAGTCCTGAAATCTCTTCCTAGGACATCAATAACTATCTAAGAGACTCCTGTACCTTAGAACAACCCATTTTAATAGCATTCTACAATTTAGACTTTTATCTCAATGGAATTCTCCACTTGGCTATAATTTCATATCTTGTGACTTATAGGATCACAGATTTAGCAAAGGAAAGACTTCTATATTCCTCATTTTACAAAGGGGGAAATAGGTTTGACAATGAATAAAAGGCAGGTTTTGTTTTCAAATAAATCATTCATCTTGGTAAATGGAAAAGATTTGACTTCTTGGTGGGTGGTTGCTTTTTTTAAATTTAGAAAATTTTGCATTCATTTCATGTGGCCTGACTGGTGGTCTAAGATGTGCCAATCTCAGGCTTGTCCTTTCTCTTCCTCTCTGTCTCATGAACTCTTGCTTCATTGTTGGTAAGTCCCCCTTTAAGCCAATTTTACACCACACTGATTCCATCAGACAATTCTCAGACCCGTGAAAGCCCATCCCTTCCTTCTAAATCAAAGTCAGTCATTTGAATTGGTTCTTGTTTAATCTGTTTTGGAGTGATTTTTTTCTTTATTGCTTATGATTAACTTATATCTCCAAGTATAATAATAATTAATAATAACAAATATTGTATTGTATCTCCTCAGTAAAAATAAAATAAAATAAAAGGGCTATAGTCCCAAGACAGCATGGTGAAGTGGAAAGAGCCCCAGATTTGGAGATAGGGAAATTGGGCTAAAATCCTGACTGCTCTTTGTCCTTTTTGCCTCAGACAAGTCACTTCTCCTCCCTGGACTTCAGTTTCCTCCTTGTTATAATGAGAGGATTGGATATATCAGCAGTTTCTAAACTTTTGATCTCAAAATCTTAAAATTTATTATTATAAATTATTCTAATTATTGAGAATTATTGAATTATTGAGAATCATTACAAATTATTGAGAACATCAGTAAACTTTTGTTTATGTTTTATGTAAATAATGACATGATTATGAAAATAGTTTTGACCTCATGAACTCCTGAAAGGGTCTTGAGAACTTTCCTAGAATCCATAGATAACTTTTTGAGAAGAGCTGAACAATAGGGTTTCTGTGGTCCCTTCTAGCTTTCTATATTATATGATCTGGGTATGATTTGTACATAAATTTTATAAATTGAATCAAAATTTTAAAAATATTTATTTTTAGTTCCAAATTGTCTCCATTTCCTTAACTTCTCCCTCACCCACTGGGATGACAAGTAATTAGATATATAAAGTCAGTTGTACATAATTTTTAATAATAGGAAACATATCATTTGTCTGTTGTTTGGAGAAAGATTAAAGAGGCCATGGTACATTAATGCAGTAGGGAATTCTGGCTCTAAAGGATGGACAAAACATATAGAGTAATGCAAAGAAAAAAAATCTATGTGAAATAATGCCAAAGTAAAAAAAATCAAATTAAAAGTACTTTACAAACACTGAAAATTATGAAAAATATCCTTACCAATGGTTTGCATTCATATTTCATTTTTGTAACTCTCCAATCAACAACACTTTGAGGCCTATACTGCAAACACCATTTGTTCTATTTTACAAATGAGGATTCTGGGGAGTTTTGCTGTAGAAGGGGCATGATCCCAAGAGCTCTGAATCATATACAATTTCAGCATTTTACAGATGGTGAAATTCAGACCTGTGGAGGTTAAGAGATTTGTCCAAGATCATACAGCTAGTAAGTGTATGAGGTGGTATCCAATCTAGGTTTTTCTAACTAGAGCCAGTCCTCTACTCACTATGTTACATTGCCTCTCTTTTGGCAGACAAGGGAAAGGAGAGAGATGGAGGACTCCTCATAGGTAGTGCAAGTGAGCAGGCTACAAAGTACATAATTATTGCCCACAATAGCTCTGGTGTGGGTCTGGACATGAATTTACAAGAGTCAGGTCAGGTAGAAAAACATATCCAAACATACGAGGTTGGGAAGTGAAAATCTACCAACTTTATTTTTGGAAACTCAGACTTTTATAGGAAAAACTCATCTCAGGAATGACTGGTTAAAGGAGACACAGTTTCACAATTTCCTGGGTAAATATACAATATTTGTTCTTAGAAATCTGTATACTTCTCTATCAAAGGAACCCTTTACAACCACCTACAGAGCCACAGATTATCCCAGGTCAGGTTTCACTGGTGAGCCAATGGATCCATGCAATGAGCAATAATCCATACATATCTTTGATGAAGAAGATCACTGAGGATATGTGAATATCACTCCCAGGGTATGGCACTCTACACATAATAAAGAATGGCACCTAAGTGACATAAAGGATGTCCTCAGATAAATACCAGAAACATGTGAGTTGAATATCTCATCAGATGGACTGGTCCCCTAGCACAAATGAAGGACAACTGATAGACAGGTTATATGCTCCATTGATATCCATATTATGCTAAGGTCTGGAAGAAGGACCCCAATGTTTTGGGGGTCCTCTGTGGCTGATTTATAGAAAAAAACCGAGTGATATAGATTGGGCAGGCTTAAATGGGGAGCAAGCTTCATTTTTCAGAGGGAATGACCACTTTGAGAAGATCAAAGATTCATTAAAGAACATAATCTAAAGCAAATCACTTATAACCACCAACCCTCAGTTTCCTTATCTAGGAAATGTTGTGATAATAATATTTGAACCATCTACCTCATAGGTAGATGTTTTGTGGAGCAAATGAAATAATGCATTATAGGAGTTTTTAACATTTCTGTTAACATATCACTTTGGGAGTCTGGTAGAGCTTTTCATAATATTTAAAAATATTCCTTAATTTGAAAAATTACATCTATATAAATTTATACATAATTTAAAAAATTTCAAATAAATATTATTTTAAATGCATAAAATAAAATACATAGTGCTTCAAAGGAAAATCATGGCTTGCTATTGTCCACAGGTGAGGAAGAGTTAGATATGACTCAATAGCTAAACAATAACAAAGCATTTTTGCCATTGGAAACGACATGAGATATGGGTGTTGGGGCTCATTCTATATTTATTGAGTTTTGTAAGGCAATGGGGTTAGTGACTTGCCCAAAGGTCACACAGCTAGGTAATTATTAAGTGTCTGAAGCCAAATTTGAACTCAGGTCCTCCTGACTCCAGAGCCAGTTCTCTATCCACTGCACCACCTTGGGACAGCAGAGGTATTAGACGGACTACGAAAATGAAGGCCTGCAGAGCTGTTGTGATGACTTCATTGCTCTATGCCTGTGAAACCTGGACAGTCTACCAGTGTTGTGTCAGGGAACCGAATCACTTCCATGTAAATTGTCTTGGGAAAATTCTGAAGATCACCTGGTAGGAGAAGATACCAGACACTGAGGTCCTTTCTCGAGCTAAACTGCCAAGCATTCAAACATTACAACAGAGAGTGCAACTATGATGGGCTGGGCACATTGTTAGAATGCCAGATGTATACTTACCACAAAAACTATTTTATAGAAAATTTGCACAGCACAAGCACTCCTCCCAAGGGGTCAGAGGAAGCAATACCGAGACACCCTGAAGGTCTCATTGAAGAACTTTAGAATTGATTGTACAGTATGGGAGACACTGGCACAAGACCTCCAGCATGGCATGCCCTCATCAGTGAGGGTGCTTCACTCTATGAGGAAGGAAGAATGAAAATAGGTCAAAGGAAATGTAACATCCATAAGTGTAGAGTACCCACTCCAGGTGTTCACATGGACTTTTGTGCCCAACCTGTGGGCACAAGTTCATATTGATATAATCAGTCACGGTCAGACACACTGTAATTCATCTCAGATATAGTGATCTCATTTTGGTCTTCTGGGATAATGAAGGATAAGAACCAACTAGATATTTTTGTAGCATTAGAATGTATGGAATGTTAAAAGGTCTAGAAGTGGAAGACTCCAGCATGGATAGAAGATCCTCTTTGGAGGATTTATGAGAAGACTTGGACAAAGATCTCACCAGGAGGGAAGGTGTGGATAAGATGGGATTTGTATCTAAGTAGGAAACACCCATGTTAATGAGATCATTGATCCTTATTGGTTGTGATAGAACATCTTATAGTCTAGGTCACAAAATTTTTAGTTTTCCCCTTCACTTGCATGTTAATATTTAAGGAGATTGTTTTAGGTCACCACATTTTCACTTGAAGGATTTAACAGTTTTATTTTTAAATTCTCATGGGACTATATTTAAAAACCTGGTAACATAACCATTAGAAGCAAATAGCAAACCCAAAGCCATTATCTGTGTGTGGTGAAGTCTATAGGGGTCATCCTAAGGAACATCCTGACAAAGCTCAATCCTAATTCTGGTTGCTCTGTGGAAAGTTTCAGGACCTGCTTATAGCCATGTAATTCAAAACTAAAGGTCTTGTATTTTAGGATGACAGAGTCCCCTTATTCAACACAGAGCCAAAAGAACTGATGACTCAGTGAATGTATAAAAAGCCAAGAGATCTTCTCCTCAGTGATTTGATTTATTTCTGACTTCAAATAGTGTCCTGACTGAACTGATTTTTTTTCCTCAGAGGGGAGCAGAGAAAGGGCAGCTATATTCCCAGTTGTCTCCTTGTGTCCATGAATACATGGCATCTAAAGCACATGTCCTACCTGGGCAAGACTGAGTCTGGGTCTGGACTACCTTTCTTTCTTGTGCTTATTTTTCCCTGATAATAGGTAAACAAGTACCTATTCTAACATTGTTGACTCCAAATTTGGAGACAACCTTTTGAGTTTGAAAGGTCTAGAGGTTTCATTGGTTTGGAATAGTGGCAGCAGTAACTGCTTTAGCACTTTGGGAATGTATGCCCACCCATGAGAGCATTGGCTCAAGCCTAGTCATTTTACTAACAAACATGCACCAGGAATCACTTTATTGAATAGCATAGAGCCAAGGTGAGCTGTAAAATGCTTAATTTTCAACCCTGAAAACTACTTTATGTTCTGATAGGTTTAAATATCAGCCTCTCAAGAAACTGTAGCTGTATTCTTAAATTAACTTATGAACCCTATTTTTCTAAGTCAATCTGTTAATCCCCATTAGGAGACTCTTTTGGTTGACTATCTCTTTTGGGAGCAGGAATAAATTATTTACCATAGATCTGATACATATTGTATTGTCAGAAACTTTCTACATCTCTCTCTTTTTAGAGAAGCTCTAGTTGTGAGCCATAATGTAGCTTATAATGAACCTATGGGTGTAATAAAGGGGAGTCTAATCCTTTACATTGAAAGCTGGGAGATTTGAAGCAGGTTTTTCAGGTTTCATTACATACCTGCCCCGCCCCGCCACACACACACACACACACACACACACACACACACACACACACACACAAAGTGGAGAAAAATGCTGAAGTGATCCAGTTTCTGTGGGTTCAGAAGTGATTCTTCAAGATTAGATAATATTTGTACTTCTATACTTTTGCCTTGGTTCTTGTAGTTTCAATGATGTTTGTGACAATATCAAAGTCCTGGTTGTTAATATGTTCTAAAATTACAGAATTTCAGAGTTAAAAGGGACCTTAGCTACCATCCATCCAATCTATTCCCCCCAAAATATTCATGTCTACAACATTTCTGACAAGTGGTTATCCAGGTTTTACTTGAAGGCCTCTAGTGAATACTAGAATCTCCTTAGACAACCAAATCCACTTCATATAACTGTAATTCTTAGGTATTTTTTCCAAACATAAAACATTCCACAGAATGCTCCTGGCTTTGTTCTCTGGAGCCATAGAAAACAAATCTAACATTTCTCCTTATATAAACAGTCTTTCACATTCCCCCATCCCAAAATTTACTTTTCTCCAGCCTAAACACCCCCAATTTCTTTAAGTGGCAAAATATGTAAGTCTTTCACTATTTTGTGTGCACTTCTCTGGACATTCTCTGAATCTATCATTTCTCTTCAAAGTTCCCAACTTTGCTCAATCATAACTATCACCTATCTTCAGTGGAGACCTATCTTTGCTGACAGACATGAATTTCCCAATATGTCTGTACTGAGTCCTTAAAGGACTTGACCCCTTTCCTAAAAGAGGAAGGAGTAGAGAAGATACCTTGTGAGAGGTGATGTCAGAAATTTCCAAGGAAAAAAGGAAGGAAAGAAGGGAGGGAAAAAACAAGCAAGCAAGCAAGCAAGCAAGCAAGCAAACAAGAAAGAAAGAGAAAGAAAGAAAGAAAGAAAGAAAGAAAGAAAGAAAGAAAGAAAGAAAGAAAGAAAGAAAGAAAGAAAGAAAAAGAAAGAAAGAAAGAAAGAAAGAAAGAAAGAAAGAAAGAAAGAAAGAAAGAACGAAAGAAAGGAAAGATTTTGAGGAAGTGAAGAAGTAAACTATTTTATTACTACCACTGAAGCCACTACCAAGGGTAAATACAGAGAAACCAAGGCATCAGGGGAAGCCTATTATCAGACATGAGAGAGGAAACTGAGACCCTGCTAGAAAGCCTCCTCAGAGGCTGAGACTAACAGAAGCTGCAAAGAGCAGTTTCCATAGAAACAGAAGCAGAGCTGCAGTGATGGGGACAGTATTGGACTCCAGGGCCAAGCAGAGCATCTGGATACATTCTAGTCTTATTGAGTTTACTCAGAGGGGCAGATTCCTGGCTGATGATTCTTTTGTGTTGCCATCTCAGAGAAGCATATATTTGTTTCAAAGCTTATTTCTGTTTCTGTTTCTTTTATATACATATATGTATGTATGTATATATATAATATATATATATTTCTGTTCATCTAGTCTCTTTAAAAGCAGGGAATAAAATAAAACTGTTCAATTATTGAATTATCAATCTGTATGTGTTTCATTTACTCAAGTGTAATTGAAAGGGAGTTTATGATTGGAGAGAAAGTGAAAGAGGAAAAAAGGGAAGGGAGGGAGGGAAGGAAAGAAGGAGACGAAAGGAGGAAAGGAAAGCAGAAAGACAGAAAAGAAGGAAGGAAGAGAGACAGAAAGGGATTTTCTTATAATTACTACAAAATTCCCAGTATGGGAGCATAGAACTAAAGAGAAGAGATTTATTGAATCATATTCTTATATATTTCCCAGAGCTAGGAAGAACATGTGAATTCACAACATTACTTGGAGGCTACATCTAGTCTGTGAGATGATATCTCTGACATTTTTATCTTTACTTTTGTTCTATCCTGCATAAGTTGATAGCATTGAGGAAAGGAAAAAGTCATGGTCTTAAGTGAGGAACTGGTAATAAGAGTGAAGGGCCATCCAAATAGGAGTGGCTAGTTTGGATCAGGGGCAATTAGATGGTGCAATGACTGGGAATCAGGAACATTCAACTTTCTGAGTTTGAATCTGGTCTCAGACACTTAATAGCTGTATAACTCCAGTCAAGTCACTTCACTCTATTTGCTTCTGTAAAATAAGTTAAAGAAGAAAATGGAAGCAACTTTGTCAAGAAAACCCCAAGATCACGAGAAGTCAGAAAGACTGAAATGATTCGACAGCAAAAATAGTATGGCTCACTGATTTTTTGTCTTTTACCTCATTCATACCACCATCTACAGCTAGATATATAATGAATATTGGGTCCAAATCATTTATAAGAAGATGAAAACACTTAAAATTCAAATGAACTTTGAATATTTTCCACTAGTTTTGTCAAGGCATTCTGACAATAAATTGATTATGCAAGATGCTTTAGTGGGCGTTTTCAATGGTTGATTCTAGAGAAAAAGTCAACTTTTCTATTACTTTTCAACCAGTCTCTCCTGGGTCCCCAAATTACCATCAAAGCAAGTTTAATAAATCTATTAACTGTCAATTTGTCAACAGCATTGCACCTACTATGTATCAGACACTAAGAAAAAAAGCAAAAATACTCCCTGCTATTGATGAGCTCATAGACTAATAAGTAGAAAATATGCAAAGACAGTGTAAAACAAAATATATCCAAGATAAATTAGAGATAATCTAGAGGGCAAATACACTAGCATCAAAGGATGCTGGGAAAGACTTCTTGTAGCAGGTAAGATTTTTAGCTAAACCTGAAAGGATCTAGAAAAGTTAGATGATGATTATTTGTGGAGCTGCAGATATTTTCACTGCTTCAGTGAATAGAAGGAAGAAAGATATTAGGAGAACAGAAAGACAGGAGGAGTTAGATTATCAAGGCTTTTAAAGTCAATTGTGTTGGTCATCCAGTTTCTCATTTGGTTAGTTTATCAGCTGCAAGGATTCAATTCTCTTCTCTATGTGATTCTCAACTCTTTATCCAGCTCCAAACCCTCTGCTGACTTCCAGGCTCATATTTCCAAATGCCTTTTAGACATCTCCAATTGGATATCCAATATACATCTTAAACTCAATGTCTGCTATCAATATGACATATCAATTTCACTTTCACAATATCTCTTCTCTGACACAGTTACTGCTCTGATGAAGACCCTCATCACCTCATGCTGAGACTATTGCAATAGTCTGCTGGTGGGTAGGTCTGACTCAAGACTTTTCCCAATTCCAATCCATTCTTCATTCAGTCACCAAAGTTATTTTCCTAAAATGTGGGTCTACCCTTGTCACCACCCTATTCAATAAATGTCAGTGACTCCCTAAAGCCTATAGAGTCTTATGTTGAAAGCCCTTCATAATCTTTCCAAATATATCCTTCCAATTCTTTACACTCTCCCCCACTAGTAACACTGACCTCTTCAATATTCCGTGAACCAGACCCTTCATCTCTTAGCTCAGGGTTTTTTAGTGGCTATTCACAATACCTAGAATGTCTCCCTTCTCCTTTCAACCTCCTCCTTCCCTGATTTCTCTAGTGTTCCAGCTAATATCTCACCTTCTACAGGAAGTTTTCCCAATCCCTCTTAATTCCAGTGCCTTCCTTTATGGGTTATGTTCTACTTATTACATTGCTTGTTTAAACATGTTTTTTAGTTTATTGTTTCCCTACTAGATTGTGAGTTCCTTGTGGGAACCAGAATCAAACTCAGGAAGTTCAATATTCGTAATTCCCAGCCACTGCACCATCTAATTGCCCCTGATCCAAACTAGCCACTCCTATTTGGATGGCCCTTCACTCTTATTACCAGTTCCTCACTTAAGACCATGACTTTTTCTTTCCTCAATGCTATCAACTTATGCAGGATAGAACAAAGGCAAAGATAAAAATGCCAGAGACATCATCTCACATACTAGAATTTGGACAGAATTGTCTCCAACTCATCTCAAATTTAAAGACGTTTTTTCTCAGGGTACAGATTGAATTTTAAACACTTGAACAAAATGCCAATATCTCAAGCTTTCTCCAAAACTCTAGATTTTATTTGGCAAACAAGGCAATATTGGTAGTTTAGGACATTTTTTCTTCTCTTTTTTTCTTTTTCTTTTTGCAACTGAGATTTGACGTATGAGAATATGACATTGAAAAAGAAAGACCTGCTACCTCCTTCTGGTTAAGGAGCAGAATGTCTAGAGATAGGTGGGTGACAGAGAAGGAGCGTTAATGAACTTCATTTTGGTAAACATTAAGTACCCTTCACAACTGGTCTCCCAACTCACCCTTTGAACTTCATTAACTTTTATTCACTTCATATACTCCATAGTTCAAAATGACTTTCTAACTGTACCTCATATTGAGTCCTCCAATTCCTGTCTCTTTGCCCCTGCATTGGTTATTTGTCCTCCAAGTCTACAATATATTCTCTACTACCTCTCCCTCTTGAAATACCTTGATTACTTCAATGCTCAGCTAAACAGGCCCCTTCTACATGATGTCCTCATTACCCACTAGTGACTCCCCCAATCAAATTGCATTGTATTCATTTTGTATCTACTTATATACAGACAAAAGATGGTCAGATAGGCTTTTAAAGCACTCATTCCTCTCATTTTATATATAAGGGAGTCCCATAGGATTTAGAGCTAGAGGGATTAGTGGATTATAAACTCCTTGAGGACAGGTATTGTTTAATTTTGTATTTTTATTACCAGCTAAATACAGTGGCTCAGTGGATAAAAAAGCTGGACTTGGAATCAAGAAGATCTGAATTCAAATATAGCCTCAGATAATTGCTAGCTGTGTGACCCTGGACAAGTCACTTAACCTCAGTTTGCCTCATCCACTGGAGAAAGAAATGACAAACCACTCCAATATCTTTACCAAGATAACCCCATGGGCTGACTACATTGGCATTCTATGGTCCCTGGGATCACAAAGTGTTGGATACAACTGAATAATCAAGCAACAATAAGCACAGTGTTGGTATGTACACAATAGGAGCTTAATTGATACTTATTGAACTGATCTCCAATCTCTTAATTTTAAAGAATTAATCTCTTTCTCTTGCTCTCTCTCTCTCTCCTGTTTCCCAATTAATTGGGGGTTTTTTGCAAGGCAGTGTGGTTAGGTGAGTTGCCCAATGTGATACAGCTAGGTAATTATTAAGTGTCTGAGGCTGGATTTGAACTCAGGTACTCCTGACTCCAGGGTCAGAGCTCTATCCACTTTGCCATCTAGCTGCCCCAATTAAATGTTTTTATTTAGCAGTTACAATGTACCAGGCACTATGTTAAGATGAACAAAAAGGCAGATCCTGCCCTCAGAAAGCTTTTATTCTAATGATGGAAGAGAACACATAAAACGAGAGCTGAAGGGGGAATGGAAAGGAGGATAAGATGTCTAAGATGTCTTTAGAGCCAGAAGCACAACTTCCAGGGGAATGAGGCTAGATAATGAATAAATATAAAATGAATAAATGCAACTATATACAAAGTAGCTAAATGTAAGGTAGTTTGGAAGACAGGGTACTATCATTTGAGGGTCAAGAAAGGTTTCATGCAGAAGTCTATGTTTGTGCTGCTTCATAAAGGAAGGGAGGGACTCTCTAAAGCAGAGATAAGAAGGGAGAACCTTCTAGATGTGTAGGATAGCTAATGCAAAGGTATGGAGTTGAGAGATGGAATATCAAGAATATGGAGCAGAGAGAAGACCAGTAACTGGATCACAGAGTGTGTGTGTGTGTGGGGGGGGTAATGGAAAGACAAGGAGAATGGAAAGACAGATTGGACCCAGGTTGCTGTTTTTTTAATTTTAGTTAGTTATTTAAGGCAATGGGGTTAATTTTAGTTATTTAGTTATTTAAGGCAATGAGGTCAATTGTCCAAGGTCATACAGGCAATTATTAGGTATTTGAGGTCAAATTTGAACTCAGATCCCCTATCTCCAGGCACCAGTCACTCTATCCACTGTGCCACCTAGCTACCCTTGACCCAGGTTCTTTAAAGCCAAAAAGAGTCATTGTATTGATCCTAGAGGCAATAAGAAGCCATTGGAATTAGTAGAGTATGGGAATCACAAGTAGATATAGGAATCACATACACTGTTACTGTCATTTCAGTTATGTCTGCCCCTTTATGACCCCATTTGGGGTTTTCTTAACAAAGATCCTGGAGGGGTGGCTAGGTGGCGCAGTGGATAAAGCACTGGCCCTGTAGTCAGGAGTACCTGGGTTCAAATCCAGTCTCAGACACTTAATAATTACCTAGCTGTGTGGCCTTGGGCAAGCCACTTAACCCCATTTGCCTTGCAAAAAAAAACAAAGATCCTGGAGTAGTTTGCTATTTCCTTCTCCAATTCATTTTATAGATGAGGAAACTGAAGCAGAGTTATGTGACTTGCCCAGGGTCACACAGCTAGTAAATATCTGAGGCCAGATTTGAACTCTGGAAAATAAATAGAGACAAGATGTGACCACTGATTGGAAATGTTGGTTATGGGAGAGTGAAGAGTCTAAAATAATGTTGAGGTTATGAACTAAGGAATCTAGGAGAGTGCTTTGACAGAAACAGGAAAGTCTGGAAGGGGGAGGATGGGCGGGTGGGGGAAGGGATGGGGAAGAGAATAATTTCAATTTGCACATATCTCTGAGTTTCAGATGTCTCTAGGTCTTCCAGTTGGAAGTATCCAAAGAGCAACTATCTGTGACTGATGCTCAGGAACCCACATATGTGTTCTGCTCATGACCCTAGAGACTACCAAGGGCAATTTTTATTGCTTCTCAGCAGAGGCTCCATCCCCCTCTCCCTGGAAATTTCAGTGTATCATGTGTAATTTTTGACTCAAATCTGAATTTCTATTCACATAGTTCACATTTAAACCTGGAGAGTTTCTGATAATTGGTTGATTAGGGTCTAGACCTAGGAACATCTTTTTGACAACTGAAAACTATGGATTTCCCCATTGTATAAACAGTCACTGGATGGCAACATCCTGAAGGGGGAAGATTCACATGTTTTGTGGAAGTCTTTAACTCACCTGTTAAGGCACAAAGATTCTGAATTGCAAGGGGACATCCCTTCCGGACCTAATGGAATGCCTAAAGAGTTTTCCTTGATGCACAAACCTTCAAAAGCAACTTTTTCAGATTCCTCCTTCTGATAATGGAATTTTATAAGAATCCCTCTCCAAAAACCCTATTTGGTGACCCAGTTCTCTAGCCAGGCTCCTCTGCATGCCTGCATAATCAACAAGTTTAGAGAAATTTTTTTTAATTTTTATTTATTTAAGGCAATAGGGTTAAGTGACTTGTCCAAGGTCACATAGCTACACAATTATTAAGTGTCTAAGGTCATATTTGAACTCAGGTCCTCCTGACTCCAGGACCAGTGCTCTATCCACTGTGCCACCTAGTTGCCCCCTTAGAAAAAATTTTAATAAATGTGTATGTTAGCCTAATTCTGTTTGTTCTTTCTTAAGACCAAACTCTTAGATATTAATGCTTGTCCCTTATTAGGACAAACTCTGGAGACTTACACCATGTTGAAGTTCATCTTTACTAAACAACCAAACTGATGTAGGTCGACAATCTCTATTTCTAGCTTTCCACTAGAGCTCTGCAGTTCCTCTTGGGCTAACAATAAGCATTTAAATATAGAACAGTTTTACTTATTTATGTAAAGATCAGAAAATGCATTAGGCTACTTAGAACATGAATAACTATGGGTTATCCTTCAGTGATTGCCCTTTCTTTCTTCCTCAATCAATACCGGAAAGATCTTTACTGCAGGATCCCACAAATTCTTAAAACCAACTAGTGTAAGTCTTTTGTTTTTCAGTATGAGAAGTTCCAGGAAACAGTTTGCTGCTTCCCTCCTTTTCTCAGGGGTCTGACTTCACTTGATCTGGGATCCATTGGTTTTTTCCTTCACCCCAGTTTGCAGAAATACAAAGAATAATCTTTCCTTCCTTCCTACACTCAGAGAGCTTCCAGGTTGATGAGACAATCCCCCAGGAGCTCTGGGAAAGATGGGGAAGCCATCCTCCCCATCTTTATTTCTGTCTCTCTCACTGTCTTTGCCTGTCCATCATCATCATCTCTCTCTCTCTCTCTCTCTCTCTCTCTCTCTCTCTCTCTCTCTCTCTCTCTCTCACACACACACACACACACACACACACTCAAACAAACATACGCACAAACGACACAGATACACAAAGAACAGTGGAAAAACAGATGTACACCAAGATATAAATACTCTGAGAGAGGCCTGCAGATAATAAGTAAACAGCACTCAGCCTTAAGTGGGGTTAATCAGGAGAAGCTTCCTAGAGAAGTTGAAATTTGAGCTGGGTTTGGAAAAGAAGCACAGATTCAGTTGGGAGGGGTAGAGAGGGTATTTTCAGGTGAATAGGGAACAAACAAACAAACTGAGGGTTCAGGGAATGGGGAAATGGATTGGCTTAGCTAAGACTGGAAGCTTAGGGAATTCAGAGAACTGCCCCATTGATTTAACAAGTTGAAACAATACAGAGTCATGTAGGAAAATTGTCCAAGTGTTGATCCTGGCTGTCCAAGAAAGATTTAGTCACTGGTGGTTCTTGGCTTTTCTATCCTGTTTCTCCCTGAATTCGATCTGCCACTCCACACAGAGGCCAGGCCCACCTAGAGTCATCCACCATCCTATGATAACCTTCCTACCAAGACACCCACTCCCAACCCTCCATTGTCCTTACATATTTGTCAGGATGGTGCAGGGAGGGAGGGCTGCGAAGGAGGGGACAACCAGTTGGAAGTTGGACATTCAATGCTCAATCATCTAAGGAGGATTATCTGACTACTATGTCTGTCTGTCTATCTGTTGTCTCTTTGCCTCTGCCTGCCTCTCTCTCTCTCTCTCTCTCTCTCTCTCTCTCTCTATCTATCTCTCTCTCTCTCTCTCTCTCCCCACACAAATATAAACACATACAACACAGATACACAAAGATGAATAGTAAAAAAGCAAAAATCCACCAACATAAATACTCTAAGAGAAAGGGTCTGTGGACAATAAGTAAGAAGTACTCAGTCTGTCTGTCCAATCTTCCTTTTTTCCTTTCTTTTTTGCTTCCCTTCCTCCCTTCCTCCTTCCTTTCCTCTCTCCCTCCCTCCTTTCCTCCCTTCCTCACTCTTACTCCCTCCTCTTCCCTCCTCTCAACCTTCCTCCTTTCTTCCCTTCTCCCCTTGCTCCCTTTTTTCCTTCTCCCTCCCTCCCTTCCTTTCTTCCTCTCTCCCTTCCTTCTTTCCTTCCTTCCTTCCTTCCTTCCTTCCTTCCTTCCCTTCTTCCTTCCTTCCTTCCCTTCTTCCTTCCTCTGCTTGCTCTAACTCCCTAATTAAGTTCTTGGCCCATCAAGACCTAGAAAGGACTATGTAAAGACTCAACAGCCCTCTACATGTCCATCCAAGAAAAGTTAGGATTCAGAAGAATAGAAAGCTTATTGAATGGTGGTCTCTTAATTTATATGTTTTGCGTGCTTTTCATGATAGCAGAGCTACCCATTTCCAGTGTGCAATGAGAAATAGAAAGTATTTGGGCAGGGAATGACAGCTTTGTAGTTTTTGCTGGATCAGACCTTCACAGAATGTCAGGGACCTTTGCTGGAAGTATGTCAAATTAAAAAGAGTATTAGAAAACTATGATGGATGGGGTTAAGTTCATAGACTTAGAGTCTATGGGAACTATATCCCAGGAAGGGTGAGTGTTTTCAAAGGTATTGAGGAAAGTCTGGCAAAGGACAGGGTTGGAGAGGGTAGGGGGATCACTGAGTAGAGAAGAGAAGAGAAGAGAATGGAAGCTGTGTCCTGATCTTCAAGGATCATCTGATTCTCATATCTGGGAGAAACAATAGTGCTCTCTAGAATGGTCTCATAGTGAGAAACTAATAACACTTAACTCTGCTGCTGCCCCCCAGCTGTTTGTGCCTTGAGGCTGACTTCTCAAGCTGTGTTGTGGAAACAGAGTGTACATACAATAGGAAGCTGAGTCTAGCACTCCCCCAGGGACATATGACAGAAGTATATTTATTCAATTCAACACCTTTAATTTATCTTCTCTCCTATTTTCATTAAATGCCTTATACTATGATTTCACTTGTCAGACTGTTTTGGTCTCCCCCACTGGGTGGGGGCTCAAACAAGAGGTTGAAAGGCTGGCTCAAGGAGGATAGCACCCCAAAACTTAGAGAAAAACAAGGCATCACAGAATCACATGAAAGCCTTTGGGACCTATTCTACAAAGCAAGCCATGCAGACTGCCAAACTGAATAGAGATGATTCCTGTATTATTTTGAAATATTCACTTTCTTTGGCTAAAACTGCCCAAAAAAGGGAACAGTAAGACTCCAGTGTAATTTCCATCACCACCCCTGCCCATGTTTCCCGTCTCTTAGAATCCCAAGCCAGTTTCTTTTCCAACAACCTGTGTCAACAATGTTGGTCAAGTAGGTCAGGGAATTGAAGGCACTAAGCCTAGGCTCACCGGAGAGAAAATGGGGGCCTTGTTCAGGGAACCTACAGGCTGGATAATGTCACTAGGCTTGTTTACATTCACGTAAAAATCAAGTGACTGAGGGACTTGGGAGAAGCTTGCATAGATGAAGGATTTCAGCAATTTAATCTGGGAAGCAGTCTGGGAAAAAACCCCTGGGCTGGGCCAGTGAGAGGGAATGAGGAAAAACAGGGCAAAATCTCAGGAAATGAGGCTAACTCTGGTAAAGGGAAATCTTGAGGTTTGTTCTCTGGGAAGGTAGAGAGATGGAATTTGGAAAGGGAGGTAATGATCATTACCAGAGGCAAGGGCAAGTGAAAAGATTCATTACATTGGACTCTACCCTTTAGAGGACTCTTAAAAACAAAGCTAGATAGAGGGGATTATGAAATTCCCCAGTATTTCACAATGCATTCTTTCTTTGCCCAAAGCATTCTGCCACCACCACTAAGTCTAGTTCCTTTATTTATAAACGACTTGATTCCCCACAAACAAGGATGGGCTTGGGGTGGACAGGAGTCAAATGCAGATAGATAAAAGGGAAGCCAGGAACTGTGGAGACCATAGAGGCAGCAGGGAAGCAGACACAAATACCGGCAGCAGAACCACAGGCAGTGGGCCAGCAGACCCAGACAGCAGCCACAGTTTTCTGGAGGTCCGGCATTCCCATCAAGATGGGTCTGAAAACAGCTGAGATAGGTCTGTGAGGAGTTTGGAAACCTGGATGCTTGCTGTGTGTGTGTGTGTGTGTGTGTGTGTGTGTGTGTGTGTGTGTGTGTGTGCCATGGGGCCATCTCTGAAGCCCAGTCTCCCACCTGCTTGTCTAAGGATAGCTCTGACTGGTGTGGGGCTAGGAGGGGGAAGCAGAAAGCTGAGTCCAGATCAAGTTTCTTTCTGGAAAGGACTTGGAAGGCTGGGTTCCAAAGATACCCCGGGGAACAATGGCTACATACAACTTGGCTTGGTGAAGAGGAGAGGGCTAGGGGTGGTTAGGTGTTGCAGTGGATAGAGCATCGGCCCTGGAGTCAGGAGTACCTGAGTTCAAACCCAGCCTTAGACACTTAATAATTACCTAGCTGTGTGGCCTTGGGCAAGCCACTTAACCCCATCGCCTTGTAAAAAAAAAAAAAAAAAAAAAAAAGAGGAGAGAGCTAGGCATATATCCTGGTGGAATCCAGGATGAACAGCTCCTTCTCTGATAGCAGGTTTATTTTCTTCCAGGTTTCAGCATCTTGGTGTTGTTCCAGTACAGTAAGTATTACATGGGATCCCTTTGCAGAAGAATTTGGGGGGAAAAGGAGAAAATGTGAATATATGTGAGGGAGTGGGGTTCAGTCCCGGGGAATCTTCTTCTGTTTCAGGGGTAGAAGCTCAGGGAAGGACTTTCAATTCAATTCAATTCTTCATGTTATAGAGTACCTACTATATTAGAGGTACTGTGCCTCAGCCCTGGGGAAACACAAAAAAGAAAACATTCCTCACACTCAAGGGGCTTACATTCTCTAGGATCCAATCTTACCTAGAGCCAGAGGACTGGAAAGGGTGGTCTTTTAGCTTATGTGGAGGAAAGAGGATTTCACAGAAGATAATATGGCATAATATGGGAGAGAGTAATGCTAGTCAAACAAACTCACACTATAACAACTCTTCTCTACTCTCTCTACTTCCCTTTTCTCTCTCTCCTCTTTACTTCTTTCCTCCTCTCCCCTTCTCTCTTCTGTCTCCTCCTCTTCTCTTTCCTCCTTCCCCTCCCTTCTCCTTTCCTCTTATATCTTTTCCTCTTCTTTCCTCTTCTTCCCTCCCCTTTTCTCTCCTTTCCTCCCCTTCTCTTCTCTCCTCTTTCTCCTCATCTTTCTTCTCCTCCCCACTTTTTTCTCTCTTCTCTCCCTTCATATACTACTCCCTTCTTCATCCTTTTCAACTGAGGACTTTTACTAAAAAAAAAAAATAGAGCTCATCTGCCAAGACCTACCTCTTGTCACTTGTTTTATATTTTCAAATCACTTTTGATCTGACTTACTTTCATCATTCATCATAAACAACCATTTCTATCTTAACAATAATCTCTTAATTACCAAACCCAAAGATTTTTCTTATTCTTCATCCTTCTTGATCTCTCTGCTGCAGTTATTTTGTTTTGTTCTTGAGATTGAGCCACCTAATCTCCTGAACTGAAGGGCAGCAGCTACTTGTGGCCCAATACCATCAAAAACAACAATCTTAGGAGCTTGACCAATCCCTGCTTTCCAACTTGCACAGGTTCAGTCCCTTGCTTCTAGCCGTTCCCCATATTGTGCCAAATTTAGTGCAGACATCTGATTGACTCAGTCTGCAGAAGTTCAGAATTTTCAAGCTCAAGTAATTCACCATTTTCAACTTCCCAAGTGGTTAGAAATTGCAAGTATGGACCACCAAACATGGCCCTCTCAACATCACTCTACAATTGACCAAACCCTCCTCCAAAATATATTCTCTTCCCTGGGTTTTCATGGCCCTGGTGCCTTGGTTCCTTCCTCCATGTCTGGATATACCTCCTTTACAAGATCATTGTCTTTGTCCCATCCCCAATGTGTGAGTGTACCCATGATTCTATAGTGTGCTTTTCCACATCTCTCTTAATACTTTCTCTTCAAGATCTCTTCAACTATCTTTTTTCATGCAGAGGATCCAAAGATCTATGAAGGCAGTCCTAGTTTCTCTAGAGAATTATTGTCCCATATCACTAACTGCTTTTTGGACATTTCAAGCTGAATGTCCTCTAGTCATCAAATAATAACAATAAAGCTTTGAGGTTGGCAAAGTTTTTTACAATTATTATCTCACTTTGCCCTCATAATAACCCTGGGGGGGGGGTAGGTGCAATTATTATCCTTGTTTTTACAGATGAGGAAACTGAGAAAGAGAGAGAGAAAGTTTTAGTAATTTGGTCAGTACGTTTCTAAGGTAGGATTCCTGATGTCAAGGCCAGCAATTTTACCCACTGAGCCACAAAACTACCTCAAAATTGCCTCAAATTTAACATGTTCAAAACAGTATGAATTATTTTCCCTCTTAAATACCTCTTCTTCTTGATTTCTTTGTCTTGAGGACATCATCATCCTTCTAGTTACTGAGGTTTGCAAGCTCATAGTCATCCTCAAATTTTCTATGTTCCTTCACTTCTTATATCTAATTGGTTGGTTAATTGTACTTTCATATTGCTTATTTCCATTCATATGGCCATCCCCCTTTAGTTCACAGACTCAGGGCCTCTCATTTGAACAATTGCAATAGCTTCCCAACCTATCTCAAGTCTCTTGCTTCTCCAATTCATCTTCTAAATAATTGTTAAATTTATATTTCACTCCTACGAGATTGTTCCAACCATATCATTAACATTCAAGATGCCAAAAGCTTCCTATCATCTGTCACATAGGCACTTAATACATATTGCATGCTTGCTGGATTCACTGAAATTCTAATTATTTCTTTTGACTCAAAGTCTTTTACAAGTTGCTTCTTTTCAGACTTATTGAACATAACTCTATTTCATGAATGCCACAATCCAGCTAAACTGGTCTGCATACTGAGCCTTGACACAGTTTATCATAGATAATCTCATGCTTCTGCAGATGCTGACATGCTCTCCCTCCTTCCTGCCATCTCTTGGTCTCCCTAGCTTCCTTCATGGCTTGCCTCAGATGCACCCTACCAACAAGGTCATGCTTAATCTTTCCAGATGCTTATGCTTCCTTCCCTTTCTGATATTTTGCAGTTTCTAATCTGTGGAACAGTTGCTTCTGACCAATTCAATTTAAGTTTCTTGGGAACAGGGACTAGTTTTATTTTGGCTTTGTCTCCCAGCATTTATTATAGTTCCTAGAGTGAAGCAAGTATTTGATAAATGCTTGCTGAAACAATGAAAGTATCTGTCTTCCTTCATTCCTATTTTGTAAAATGCCTTTCTCAATCAATTAATGTGGGTCCTCCCTTTTAAAACTTAACTCAAAACTTTCTGCTTCCCAGTTTTCCTTAAGTGAACTCATTTAATGCCCTCTTTGTTCCACACTTGGTCTGTATTTCCCTTGGTTCATATTTCTTTGGTACTCTGTTTATGAAATTTTCTCCTCATTTAACTCCTTATACTTAGAGATGAATGAAGTCATTTCTGTTGAATTTATTGAAAATTTTTGTATGCTTTTGGTATGTATGATACTTTAGTGGAGGAAGAACATTATGTTGAATTTTAGTTTACTGCATTGCTTAGAACAAGTAACAAATATGGCAAAATTTTGCATTTTTATGCTATTTATTCAGTTATGTGATTGTGAAAATGTATTGCTCATCAATCTAGGGTACATTAGTAATTGATTGTCTTCTCCATAGCTTTTTGGGAGGGTAATAATATTGTCAACAGGGGCAGCTAAATGGTACAATGGATAGAGCACCAGGCCTGGAGTCAGGAAGATGAATTCAAATCCAGCCTCAGACACTTGTTAGATCATGGGCAAGGCACTTAACTCCCATTTACTTCAGCTAAAAGTAATTGGCAAAACCATTCCAATATCTTTGCCAAGTTCATGAGGCCACATGGAGTTGGACATGACTGAATGACTGAACGATAACAACAACATTAACAGTTAATTTAATTTGGGTAGTTAATATCATTGCAGTTTCTGAAAGCAAGAATTCAAGAATTAGACCCTATTAGCTTAGCATCTCCTTGAGGATGAGAGTTATAACTTTCCTACCAGCCTAGGAATAAGATTAGGGACCATATCCCTTCCTCTCTTTAGTTATGCCCCCATCCACCCTCAAAATTCTATCAATTTTTTTTCACAGAATATTCAGAATAGTGACTCATGGTCACCATTCTCACACCTGCTTCTGCCCTTCTTCTCTTAGGCTATGCTTACAAGTTGGTCTGCTACTATACCAGCTGGTCCCAGTACCGAGATGGAGATGCCTCATGTCTTCCAGAAAACATTGATGCCAACTTGTGTACCCACATCATCTATAGCTTTGCCAATATAAGCAATAATCAGATTGACACCTGGGAATGGAATGATGTGACACTCTATGGATCTCTAAATGATCTCAAACAAAGGTGAGGCCTGTCTTCTTTTATTTTTCCTGACTGAGACTAAACAAAGAACAGAGACAAGAGATAATTGTAACCAGGGTGGGACAACTTTTTTACCAACTGGCCAAACAAATGTACATAAGTACATAAGTAGATTCTCATGGCTGATAATTCCAACTCTCTAAAGCTTGATCTGCAGAGTCCTATGGAGGCAAAGAGAAGATCAGGAAGGGACGTCTCAGAACAAAGTTTGTGAAGCTTGTCATATTGTCACTGGAGTCTGAGGAGTAGAGGATTTATAACTACAAGAAACTTTAACAATCAACTTTCTAGATTCTTCATTTTACAATTAAGGAAACTAAGACCTAAAGACAGGTAACTTGGCCAAGGTCACATATGTAAATAGTAAATAGCAGAACTAGGATTCAAGAGAAGGCCATATGACTAAAAACTCATTGTACTTCCTGCCACATTACATTCAGGATCAAAGTGGAATGGAGATAGAGTGGACCTGAAGAAGATTGACTGCTTCTCTGGAAGCCAAACCCCAAACATCTCTTCAGGAGCATTCCCTCTTGACTATAGGGATGATTTATCCTCAATGGACAAACTCCCAGTTCTGTAAGATCAGCATCTTATAGACAATAGAAGATGTTCTTGAAGGCAAAGAACTGATCAGATGGGTCTTTGGTTCCAGAGTACCATGATCCTACTGCAGTCATATTAAGTCCTCCTTCATAGCATGCAACAGAAAGGGTTACTGTAGATAGAGGGAGCTGTCTCTAAAATGAGTTCAAATACCACATAAGATTAAATCCAGGCTTTGCTATTTACTAGGTCAATGATCTTAGACAAGTCATTGAAAAGCTTTTTCTCTGTCAAATGAAGAAGTTGGACCAGATGACCTTTAAATCCTATAAACCCCAGTGGTCTTCAGCTGCTCCTTGCTCTTGACAAATCTAAAACTGGACATTTTATGAAGCAGTATGATATAATGGTAAGAGCACTAGCTCTTCAGCCAGACAGACCCTAGGTTCAAATTCTGCCTCTGACATTTGCCAACCTGTGTGACTTTGGCCAAGTCATTTATTTGACCTCAGTTACTTCATCTGAAAAATGATGGAGTTGGATTAAATAATCTCTGAGATCCCTCTAATTCTAGTTCTTTGATTCTATGAGGCCTCTTACTAAGTGTGTCTAAGGACTCATTTTTCTCACCTGTAAAATGAAATTTTATGATTTAAATTAAATGATTTAAATAAAATAATCTATTCATTCTTTATTAAGGTCTTAACAATTGAAAGGGATCTAAGGACCCTCTAGAAAAAGTGAATCTTTGAAACAGAAGGAATTTAGATGCCTTCTTGTCTAACCTCTCAAAGACCAAAAATTCCTTCTAGAGCATCCTAGAGAGATGACTATGCAAGAATATATCTGAAAGCTTCTACCCAACCCTGCATTCTTCTTTTCCATTGCCCCACAGGAATACCAAATTGAAGACCCTCTTGTCTGTGGGTGGATGGACGATAGGTAACAGGAGGTAAGATTTCATCTTCCCTAGACAGTCTCATCTACCCCCTAACTCCCCATCTCTTTTACTCATGAGGTAAAACAGAAAGAAAGGTGGGGAGATAAGGCTTCAGGTAGTCCTGCTCTCAACCATACTGATGAGACCACATCTGAAGTATTGTGTTCAGTTCCAATCCAGTTCATCTGTAAAAGGACTTAACTGGAGAGTGATCTAGATAAGGAGGACACTGGAAACCATGTTAGCCAAAGATTGGTTGAAGGAATTGGGAATATTTTTCCTATAGAAGGAAAGATGTAGGGTAGATAAACTGTCTTCAGATATCTGAATGCCTACCTTGAGGAACAAGCATTAGAGTTGTTCTGCTAGGGTACATTGGACAGAATTGAGAGATTTAGACTGAAAGGAAAAATTCTCAATAAATGATGCTGTCCAAAAGGTAATGGGTAGCTTTGAGAAGTGGTTAGTCTCCATCACTGAGGTCTTCAAGCAAAGGCTTGATGACTGAACACTTGTCAGGATAATAGTAGAACAGGTTCTTATGGGACTTGGAATCTCACAATATGTCAGAATTGGAAGGATTTTCAAAGGTCATCTGGGTCAATTGGCACCTCAGAAAGAATATTTTTAATAAGAACTAAGACTATCAGTCATCCATCCTCTGCATGACAAGGAATTTGCAACTGCTCTCTCTAGGTGGAACAGAATGGATAGTTGGTCAGTTTGCAAGTATTTATTTACCTACTTTATTTTGAGCACAGTGATAAGAACTGGGGATTAAAAAAATATGGTCCATGTCCCAAAGCACTCATAGCTTAATGGAGAAGTCAACAGCAAACAACTATGTATAAATAAGCTATTTAAAGCATAAATTGAAGATAATCAACAGGGGGGGAAAAGGCACTGAGAAAGATGAAGGAGGATGGGGAAAGATTTCTTTCAGAAACTCAGGGACTTTAGCTGACAACTGAAGAAAGCCTCAGAAGTCAGGAGATCAGAGTGAAGAATGGAGGACCACCAAAGAAAATGTTTGAAGTTGGGAGATGGTGTGAGAAACACAGACCTAGGGTCAAAGGAGTGGATATGAACCAAATAGACAATCATTGTCACTAGTTCTGTGGGATATAGTCAAGATACATGCCAGGTATGTCTAGGTAGGGAAGGCATTGTGGAGGAGGTATGATTAGAGCAGAGTTTGGAAGAAGAAGAAGAAGGATAGGATTTGGATGAAAAAACGTTTGATGGAATTCCAGGTAGTGGATATGATCTAAAGGTAGACTCGAAGATGAGAATAGGAGATGGCAAAAAATGAAGGGAGAAAACGTACAAGCAATGGGTAATTGGAGACTTTTGACAGAGGAGTCTTGAATCAAAGGGTTGGGAAAATTCTTCAGTGTTAAGTACACACACCATCAGATAATCTGTACTCTGTGGTTCCAGATTACTCAAATCCCACTGAAACCTGACTTAGACTAGAACAGTCTTTAATTTATAGAACATTAGGGGAGGTAGTATGGTAGAGTGGAAAATGTACTAGGATTGGAACCAGAGGATCTAGCTTCATATACTGCCTTTGTTGTATTCCACTTTTGTGGACTTAAGTTATATTTTTTAAACTCTCCAGGCTTCAGTAAATGAGGGAATTGAACTAGCGATACTCCAAGGTCTCTTTCAGAACTAAATCGAGGAACCTAGAGTGGGAAGAAACTTTATTTACCATCCCTTTATTTAAAGAACAGGAAACTAAAGCCCATAGAGGAAAGTGACTTGTCCACATTCATCTCATGAGTGAGGACAATTATTTAATGAATGAGTCATATGATGAGCTAGGATTAGAAATGGTTCAGAACCATTTTTTTTTCATTTACCATGCTGGAATTTCTCAGTCTCTTCTGCACTGAACTAATAAGTTGAGGGGGTGGGGATCCGGTTTTAGGTTCTCTGACATGGCATCCCAAGCTGAGACTCGAAGCACCTTCATCAACTCAGTCACAACATTCCTAAGGACACACAACTTTGATGGACTGGACCTAGCCTGGCTCTACCCAGGACAGAAAGACAAAGAATATTATACCTTGTTGCTTCAGGTATGGAAGCCCAAGGAGATTGGAGGGGCAGGTAATGGGGAAAATGAGGAAGAGTTGTTGGTGGAGGTCAGGACATGTGTCTTAGTAACTTTCTTGGAACTGTTCTCAACTTCTACTGAGGACAGAAAAAAGGAAACAGGCTTAAATTGTAGCAGATGGTATTTAGATGCAGACACTGGGGGTGTCTTTCTGGCTTCATAGGTTGAATGACTCTAGAACAGGAATGAGAGGCTGTAGTTCAGTCAATAAATATTTTTAAGGCAGTGAGAAGCTCTGAAAATACAAAGAAAGGCAAAAATCCATCCTTTCCCTCAAAGAGTTCACAACCTAAAGAAAGAGACAACAAAGAAACAAATATTTATTAACTAGTTATATAGAGGATAAATAGAAATCATTAATAGAGAGAAGAGATTAGTTATTGAGGGAAGGCACAAGGAGAAATTCTCTTTTTCTGGATATTACAGAGCAGATCTGTTTGTTGGCCCTGGCATACCTAGAGACTGAGGGATATTTGGTCTAGGCTTGTAGATCTCATGAAAAGACAGTGTGTTGAAAGGTGCTCTTTCTCCCTCTGCTTTAAGGTGGCAGGAGATGTTGGAGATACTGCCCCCTCTCATTTATTGACTTTAGCTCACCTACCTCTCAAGTTTAGCATTTAATTTGTGAGCTATTGTGATGAACAAATGAGATACTATTTTTAAAAGTACTTAGCACATTAAGCACCCAATAAGTACTTAATAAATCCTTTCCTTCCTTTCTTCTTTCCTCTCTCCTTCCCTCCCTTCCTTCCTGGCATTTGCATTTTGATGTTAAAAACCTCAAATAAAAAAGAATGGATGGAATGAACAGATGGGGAGTTCTTTTTCCTCAAGCCTCAATCAGGGTTGACCAGGGGAGGGGGAGAGTCTTGAGAGAGTGAGGGAAAGCAGATTGAATGGGAGGCTTCCAGCAGGGTACCTATATGGGGAATATCTCCTTTTTAGGAAATGGCTGCTGAATTCTCCAAAGAAGCTCAGAGAACTGGAAAGGAGAGACTTCTGCTCAGTGCAGCACTGCCAGCTGGGAGGGTCAAACTTGATGAAGGTTATGACATCGGCAAGATCTCTGAGTGAGTCTTCTCTCTTTGGTCTCCCCATTTCAGTTTACCCCAGCTGCCCTTTCCAAATCTCTGCTCCCCTGGTTTCCCTGCCCAATTTGGGCTATTGAATAGAAAGGGCAATGAACCAGGAAGCAGGAGTTTTATTCTCAGCTCTGTAATTCCACTTGGAATGGTCATTTAATCTCTTCAGCACCTTTGTAACTCCACCTGTCACAAAGAGATTGGTGCCTTTACTTGCTTAGAAGTTATATTCCAGTCCTGGGAAATAGCCTATTGGAGGAAGAAGATGAAACATTAGGCAGTTATTCATAGGAGTATCAAGAGGATCAGGGAAGACAAAGAAGCAAATTCTACACAAATAATGATAACCCTCACAACAATGATGGTGGTAGAATGAGTGGAGGCTGCCACTGGGAGAATAAAGCCAATACTTTACCATGGTCTCAGCTTTGAAGTTTACTGAACCCTTTTCTACATTCCCTCCCATCTGGGAAGGTTGAGGCAAGATAAAAAAAAAATGCAGTTTTCAAGGATAGGAATTTCTTTCCTCAATCTTTTCATTCCAGTTCAGCAGACATCTATTAAGTGCCTACTATGTGCACACACTAGTTTGAGGTATACAAAGATGGAAAACTTTGCTTTTAAAGAACCTCAGTACTTCTGAGTGGACAGGTACAATATGTACACAGAAAATAAAACAAGGTAATTTGAGGAGAAAGAATGAGAGCATTAACTACTTGGAGGGATTAGTCAGTCAATTAACAAGATTCTATTATTAAGTGCTTACTGTGTTTCAAGCCTTATGCTAAGCTCTGAGAAGATCAAAAAGGGGGGACAAAAACATGGTTCCTACACTCAAGACATTTTCTTAAAAATAGATCTTATTGATATTTTTTTGTTTTCAGAAAGTTCAGATTTCCTCCTGTAGCTCTCCCTCTCTTCTCTCTCAGAGAGCCATCCCTCATAAAAAGGAATTTTTTTTTAAAAAGGCAAAGATTAAGGGGGGGGTGGAATCACCCAAGCCAATAAATACATTAAAAAAAGACAATTTATATGTGCCTTACGCACCTCTGCAAAGAAGTTTGGGCAGAGGTATGTTTTCTCATATCTCTTCTTTGATTATCATAATTTCCAAACAATCATTTTCAGTTCTTTTGTGTTTGTTATTTCTATTTATATGATGTAATCATTGGAGAGTTTATATCCTTTTTTTGTAGGTGAGTTGTAATTGGGAATTTTTAAATCAAAGTTTTTCAGCTATCAAGGAATGGTTTTTTTCCTCCTTTCTCCTCTGACCCACTGAGAAATAAATAAATAAAAGCAAAACTTTTGTAGCAGATATGCATTATATGGCAAAAGCAAAAAAAAAAAAAAAAAAAAACCTTGTATTGACCATGTTTTGACCATATCCCAAAATATGCATCTCTTTTTCTTCCTTGAAGCCATCACTTCTCTGTAGTTTTTCATCACTGGGAGAAACTTACATTTTCATAAGGATTGCCTTTAATACCAGATAGTGGAATTGAAGAGGGAGAACTTTCTACTCATGGAGAAAATTTGCGTGGCTGTCCAGTAGAGGGAGGGAAAAAGAAGAAGTTTGAGGTTGGGGGGGGGTGTGGCTCTAGGCCTATTTTGATTAAAATAGTGAATAGATGAAGGAAGGTTATTTGAGATAAATTTGGAAAGAAAAACTATGTAGGGCCTTAACTGGTAGGCAATCAGGAGCCATCTGAGGTTTTTGAGCAAGGAAGTGACATGGCCAGAAGTTTTCTTAAGAAGATTATTTTGACAGCTGTATGGAAATTAGGCAGGAAAAAGGGAGAGTGGAAGCTGAAAAATCAATTAAAATCTTTTTAAAGACATGTAATCATATAGATGATATAATGTATATAATAATTCAGGAAAGAAGTACCAAGAAGTAATGAATGGGTAAGTGGATTTCAACACAACATTTATCATTAAACATTCAAGTATTCATTGTTCAACCTATTCACTCCATCCCCTCTTGCAAATGCTAGTGAGTCATTTATAACAAATCGATATTTATTAAGCCCCTCCTATGTTCCACACACACTGCTATAAGAGCTGGAGAGACAAAGAAAGGCAAAAGATAATTCCTGCTCTGGGAAAGTTCACATTCTAACAGAGGAAAGAATAATTATGAACAAATAAGATTTATACAGGCAAATTGGATATCATTGACAAGCAAAGGCACTAGCATTATGAAGCTTGGGGAAAGGCTTCTTGAAACATGGGATTTTAGCTGGGACTTTAAGCCAGAAAAGCCAGGAGGCTGACATATTTAGGCAGAGAATTCAAGGCAAGGGGGGAATATCCCTAGAGGATTCCTATCAGGAGATGGAGTTTGCTATTCACCAGGAGACCAATGTCTCTAGATCAGAATATGATGGAGGGAAGTCAAATGTAAGAAACCTGGATAGGTGAGATTATGAAGAGCTTGGAACACCACACTAAAATTAAAGAAATGGATAGAGATCATGGACATTTAAAATCCATTTGATCAATTGATTTAGTTTCTTCCCCCCAATTGGGATTAAAAAAAAACTAATCATAGCAAATATGACCACTTATCATAGGAAATCGAATTAGTTTATGTATAGAGCTGTAGGAGTGCTGTAGGAGTATCATTATACAAGTGAAAATAACATCACTTCTTTTCACCTTTTCCTGCCACCTTCATGTGACTCTTCTTCATCCATACTTCTGGAGGAGACTACAGGGTTAGAGATACAATCCTGGGACCTCTATCCCCTGCAAAAGAGCTCTGAGACTTATAGCCTCCCAGTTCATATACTAAAATGAATTTACCATTCCCTAAGCCTCCACTCATCACAGGGTTAGAGAAGAAGATCAGAAATCTCCCAGATAGGTATCTGGAAATAGATTGCATTGATTAAGTAGGGGTTTCCTTCTGTTCTCTGAACTTCTATTACCATCCTCCTCCAATACCTCATCTAGGCTTTGGCTTCCTGAAGATTCAACCAACCTCAAAAAGCTTTAGGGATATGGGCAAGGGAAGTGGTTACATATCTGTGGCTGGAAAATTAGCTAGACCCAACTCATATTACCTATTAAATGAGGCTTTTCCTGATCCCCCAGACACTAATGCTAGCCTGTCCACCTAATAATATAACCTATGTCTAAGGCTTTAATGCACTACAGAAATGCTAGGTACAGATGTAGTTGCTTAAATGAATAGGTAGAGTTTCACTCAAAAAAAAAAGCCACTGGAGGGCAGGGACTGTTTTGTTTGTTACCTTTTCTTTAAATTCCAAGCAGGGAGCACAGGATTAGCACTTAATAAATGTTTATGATTAACTGATTGATCTCTTGCACCTAGAATATAGTAGGAGCTTAATAAACGTTTATAGAATTAAATCAAAATCAGAGAAGTTCTTTACCAGGTTAACTAAAGGATGATGAATTTGTTGGCCATAGAGATTCACAAAATTTGTCTGCACCTGTAGAGTCAGTTAACATCTTTGCTCCATCTTACCTCTCAGTAGAACATGAGTTTTGCTAAAACCTGGTGATGATGGCACTGAAAATGATGGTTACTAGTGGCTCCCTTCCCTCCCCGGCAACCCTATGGTTGCTACAGGTACTTGGATTTTATCAATTTCATGACTTATAACTTCCATGGAGCCTGGGAAAAGACCACAGGACATCACAGCCCCCTGTACAAAGGAAAGAAGGGTAATAGCTACAGCAATGTGGTGAGTATCACTTAAGGTTGGGGAAAAAAAGAGGTTCATTGAAAAGATGGAAATAGGTTGGTAGGACAGCATAAGGTACTGGAGAATTCCCTGGGGGTCATTAAGCTAATGCACAGGATTGGCAACATTATAATAGAGAAGGCAATACATTTGAAATCAGATGACCTAGGTGAAAACCCCAGATTATGATTTTGCATAAACCACTAGGCCTCACTTTCCTCCTAGCCAGGTAAATTTTAATGATATTCTTTCCTTTCTTCCCCAGAGATATGCTGTAAAGTATGTACTGTCAAGGGGGGTTCCACCGAGCAAATTGGTCATGGGTATCCCAACCTTTGGGAATACATTCACTCTAGCCTCCTCAGACTCTGAAGTTGGAGCAGCAACTGTGGGAGGTGGGACTCCAGGACTCTATACCAAGATGTCAGGGATCCTGGCCTATTATGAGGTAATCAAAATTAAGGGCCCTTGGTAAAGAAGGGAGAAGTCTCCTTCCCTATGGCTCCCTGTTAACCTTTTCCAATCTTCATCTTCTTTATCATATCTGGTACATCTGATGGGAAGCGGGAATAAGGGTAGAAAACTTTCTTATAGGTGAGAGTTAGTTATGGTAAGGGGTTAAAGTCCTTTCTCACATAGCCCCAATCTACCTTTCCAGCCTTATTAGACTCAACCTGTATTATGTGCACATGTGGTCTTCTCCATATAAGTTCCTTGTAGACAGAGATTTTAATTTTAGTCTTTATGTCTTCTTCATTTTGCACAGTTCCTGGCTCATAGTAAACATGTTTATTGATTGAATGATAAATGTCACCTGTTCCCTCCATTCCAACCTCCATACTAGAGAAGGACCCATAATCTGTTGCAGCATTCAGTTCAGAATACTCCCCTATGGCACTTTGCATTTTATTTTGCATGGAAGTTAATCTAGATCTCATGGATGAACCAAATCTG
The DNA here is from genome assembly GCF_037893015.1 of Macrotis lagotis. Classification (NCBI taxonomy): domain Eukaryota; kingdom Metazoa; phylum Chordata; class Mammalia; order Peramelemorphia; family Peramelidae; genus Macrotis; species Macrotis lagotis. The sequence continues at coordinate 102,632,051 of NC_133659.1, read as the reverse complement.
AGTGTTCCTGCATGGAGAAATGAGAACCAGAAAAGTAGGGGATTGAGAATAGGGGACAGACAGTTGAGGAAATTCTCAACCAATACCTCCTCTTTTCTTTTTTTTTCCCTTTTTAGGTCTGTGAATTCCTCTATGGGGCCACTGTTAAGCAGATTTTGGAACAAAAGGTCCCCTATGCCACAAAAGGCAACCAATGGGTAGGATATGAGGATCAGGAAAGTGTCAAATCAAAGGTAAGAGCTCCTTTGGTGGGCCTAGGTTGGAGGGAGGGGAAGGAAAGACAACACCCCCTATTCCAGGGTGGGAGACCATGGGGCTGAGTCTCCAAGGACTCAAGTTCCTGCCACCTCTTCATTTGACATTGTAAACAGTACAATGTACACACACACACACACACACACACACACACACACACACACACACACACACACACACATATGTCCTCTAGGAAATCTAAATCTGTCCATTGTTTCATCTGCTCTGCTAGGTACAGTTCTTGAAGACCTCTCAACTGGCAGGAGCCATGGTGTGGGCCCTTGACTTGGATGACTTCCAGGGCACTTTCTGCAAGCAGAAGCCCTTTCCTCTGACAGGAGCCATCAAGGATGTTCTCTTCTCTCCTTAGACCCCAGTTTATCATCCTTCCCTCTCTCCTATCCTTTATGTTTCTAGTCTGGCACCAGGATTCAAGTATAGTCCTCCCCCCGCCACATACCTACATACCACTACCATCATCTCTTTAACCCCTTGTGCACATAAGAGCTGGGATTGGGGAATAGGCATAAGAAATCTCTGCTAAAGGTCAACTGTCCCTTTCTTCTCTTCTCTCTTCTCTTCTCTTCTCTTCTCTTCTCTTCTCTTCTCTTCTCTTCTCTTCTCTTCTCTTCTCTTCTCTTCTCTTCTCTTCTCTTCTCTTCTCTTCTCTTCCCTTCCCTTCCCTTCCCTTCCCTTCCCTTCCCTTCCCTTCCCTTCCCTTCCCTTCCCTTCCCTTCCCTTCCCTTCCCTTCCCTTCCCTTCCCTTCCCTTCCCTTCCCTTCCCTTCCCTTCCCTTCCCTTCCCTTCCCTTCCCTTCCCTTCCCTTCCCTTCCCTTCCCTTCCCTTCCCTTCCCTTCCCTTCCCTTCCCTTCCCTTCCCTTCCCTTCCCTTCCCTTCCCTTCCCTTCCCTTCCCTTCCCTTCCCTTCCCTTCCCTTCCCTTCCCTTCCCTTCCCTTCCCTTCCCTTCCCTTCCCTTCCCTTCCCTTCCCTTCCCTTCCCTTCCCTTCCCTTCCCTTCCCTTCCCTTCCCTTCTCTGTTTTAGGGGATAGGAGACTGGGAAAGTGGGAATAGGTAAAATTTGATGATAGGTTGAAAGTATTTCCATTTCCTGGAGCTGTCCATGGGCTTATTCTTCAGTCCCCATCACTGATGTATATTCAATCAATGACCTAGAATGGCAACCCTTACTCTCACTCCAGGACCCTATCCTAGAGTGATTATCACACAGGACTCTGCATAATCTTTCTTGTTGCTCTCCTTTGGGAAGAGATTTGGCCTTAACCTTGAAATATCTTCCTTTCGACTTTCTTAATCCCATATTTGAAGAATAAAGGCAACAGTTCAAAAATCTGCTTGAGCCTCAGTTCACTCTGTGTTTCCAGAGGCCACTTTGCTGGTCCTTTCTGAAACATTCCTCCTACATCTCTCCTCCCACTCACATTTCAGTCTTTGACCCAAAGAGAAATAATACCAACTGCTGGATGGGCCTAGTACCTAGGTCCTGTGATTCACAGTATCATAGAATGTTAAAGGTAGAGTTAAGAGCTATCAAGAATTGAAATGGGAGGGGCAGCTAGGTGGTGCAAGTGGATAGAGCACCAGCCCGGGAGTCAGGAGTGCCTGAGTTCAAACCCAGCCTCAGACACTTAATAATTACCTAGCTGTGTGGCCGTGGGCAAGACACTTAACCCCATTTGCCTTACTTAAAAAAACCCTACAAATTGTAATGGGATACCCTGAGGGTTGGTGGGTTTGTTTCTTCTTGGCATCTTCCAACAGAGGCTAAATATACGATTAATTGAACAGGTTATGGTTCCAGTAGATAGCCACTGAAGAAAGTGATCCCTTCCAAATCTCAGATCCTTGGATTCTGTTATTTTGAGTCCCAAGAGATCCTCTGCTCGAGCCAAGTATCTCCTTTTCTATGAGAAATCCAAGTTTCAGCACTCAAGTGACTTGCCCAAGTTGGCATCACTAATGGGAGCTGAGCTTTGATCTGGGGGTTATATGATTCCAATTCCAGGATTCCATCATGGAGTACAGGGGAAACCACCACATTTCCCTGCTTTCCCTATGTTCTAGTGTCATATTCCTTTCTCTAAGTATATGTCCCTGTTCCCTTTCACTCCTCAAACTGATTTCAGACCTTCCATGATTGTAAGGATTCTTCTAGCTTGTAGAGTATACATGTCCATCTTCCTGCTCTCCCTGAAGCACCCTAGACTCTCAAGACTTTTTGAAGTCCCTCTGGGGCAAAATCGGAAAGAAACAAAGTTTATCTTCCATGCCTCCCCTGGTATAGAACAACAATTTACCCACTCTTTTTCTTCTCTCTGTGAAGTCCCTCCTGGTCTCCTCCTCCCCTGCCTCTACATAACCAGTGCCCTCAGGATTTTCCTTTTCTGCTTAACTCTTACCCTCTCACAAGCTGCAAATGAATAATAGTTTGCCTTGTTTATAACCTCTATCAGAGGGGAGAAGGAGGGAGGGGAGGGAGAAAAGTTTACAAAAAATGAATGTTGAAAACTATGTTTAAATGTAATTGGGGGAAATAAGATACTATTAAGGAAAAAAAATTAAGTGTTTGCCCTTCTGATTCTAAGAATTAGAAAGATGTCAACTCTTTAAACTAAAGAAATCATACCAACCAGCCACAAACCATAACAAGTTGAATTTGAAACAATCAGCTAAAGGAGTATTATGGGTACTGTAGCATTTTCTGGATATTTTATAGGTGATTTTCTAATTTTCTAGTCAGGCCCACCCTGGTCTTTGGTATCCCCAGTGAACTCCTCCATGGATCCACTGGAGGTTGAGAAAGTTCTGGCCCCCATCTGTGGATCAGAGTTCGAGGGTAGGGGTGTTGGAGGAGGGAGTTTAGTCTTGCTAAGTATGTGCACCCAGCTCTTCATTATCTGCAGATCGATCATCTGCCTTGGGTTTGAAACACCACATCTTTCAAATTCCTGATAATATGGGCACCATTCTAATATTCAAAGATTTGATGATCTAATATGTTTAATTGTCCCTCCTTAAGACAATGTTGTTCTTTTTTGGTGGTAATCCTGTTAAATTCAGTTACCTGACCAATCTCCAAGGGTCTTTACTCTGGCCCTCAAAGAAAGAACAGCTTGAATCTTAGAATCTCAGAATTAGAGATCATAACTGCTGATATTTACATAGGTTGGCAGACAATATTCCTGAGTTCCATGACTAGTCTATGAATTAACTACAATAGGTATTATTATCATCCTTTTACAGGTAAGGAAACTGAGATTCAGAGGAATGGATCTCATGGCCATTTGCCTACTCTCAGTATCAGAATTCATACCCAGGAGTCTAGTAAATTAATCCAACCCCCTACCCTATACTATAAGCTCTCCTTTTATCTTCCCTTGTTCTTCTCTTCTTCCCTCCTCTCCTTTCCTTCTCTTTTCCCTCTCATCTCTTTAACCCCCTTTCCTTCTCCTCCTCCTCCTCCTTCTCCCTTCTTCTCCTCCTCCTCCTCTATCTCTTTTTCCTTCTCCTCCTTCCCCTCTTTCTCTTTTTTCTCTTATATACAAACATTTATTAGCAGCTCTCATGAGCTAATATACAATTATTACAAGTTTTCAAATGTTTCTATACAGCTCTCCTCTCTCCTGAGCATCAGTCCTACATTACTAACTGCCTCCTGGACATCTCCCCTTGGATGGACAATAGGCATCTCAAACTCAGTATCATCAAAGAAAACTCCTTGTCTTTCCCTCAAACTTTCCTCTTTCCAGTTTTCTAATTCTGAGGCCAGTCACACACAGTCATCACTAACTCTTCCCATTCTCACAATCCCACTAAGGCTTATTGATTTTCTCATATCCACCTCCTTCTCTCCACTTCAAAAGCTGCCATCTTCATTACCTTTCACCTGGAATATTGCAGAAGCCTCCTCATTGAGCTTCCAAGCTTCAGTTTACAAGTACCTAGGCAGATGGATAGAACACCAAATCTGAAGTCAGGAACACTCATTTTCCTGCGTTCAAACCTGACCTTAGATACTAATTATGTGAACTGGGGCAAGTCACTTAACCCTATTTACTTCAGTTCCTCATCTGTAACATGAACTGAAGAAGGAAATGGCAAACCCCTCCAATATCTTTGCCAGGAAGATGTCAAATGCAGTCATGAAGAGTCAATCATGACTGAAAAATGACTTAGATGAAAAACTTTTACTTTGTGCCTCCCTAATTTATATTCTACATTGCTGCTGGTATGATATTACAAAAACACCATGCTGACCTTGTCACTTGCTTGCTCTATCAATTAATCAAAAGTATTTTGAGGACCTTCAATGTGCTAGGCACTGTGCTGGACACTAGAGATAAAATATCAAAGAATGAAACAAGAAATTTCAGTAGTTCCCTAGGATAAAACCCCATATTCTTCTGTTTGGCATTCAAACCCCTTCAAAGACTCACTCCAACTTATCATTCCAGATTTATTAAAAATTATTCCCCCTCACACACTCTACATTCTAATCCACCTGAACCGCTTCTTGTTTTCTGGATAGAAATATTCCTTTCCTCAAACCTATGACTTTGCCCAGGCTGTCCCTCATGCCTGGGATATATTCTTTTCTCACTTTGCCTCTTAGAATCCCTAGATTTCTTCAAAGCTTGCCCCAAGTGCCACATTCTTCTAGAGATCTTTCCTTATCTGAGTTGTGGTGGGGCCTAGGTGTTGGAGTTAGGGAACTTGAGTTCAATCCTGCTTTTGTCACAGTCTACTCAACAAGTTAAGTCTCCTTATCTACACTTCAGTCTCCTCATTTCTTAAATAATGAGATTGGAATGGATAGAAGAAAGGGAAAAATCATTGAGTGCCTACTGTGTGCTTAGCATTTTATAAAAGTTATCACATTTGAGCCTCACCATAGCCCTGGGAAATTAGATACTATCATTATCCTCATTTTACAGTTGAGGAAACTGAAGCAGGCAGAGGGAAGGAGAAGGAATGAGCATTTATATAGTTTCTATTATGTTCTATGTTCTATCAAGCACTTTTTACAAAAAACAAATAATTCCTCATTTGATCTGCCGTCATTGTTATTATTTTTTCTTTGAGGAAAACCATATCATCAGGGAGGTGATGCCATGACATGCAAGTGAATTGGATTGGAGGTGGTGGGGGGAGGCCGTGCTAAATTACCAGTCTCACTTTCTCCTTCGGAGTCATCTGAGATCAGATATGGCTTAAGACCACTGGAAGTGACCCAGTGGGAGAACTTGACTTTTTTGAGCTAAGGCACAGAATAGGTCTCAGTTTGACTCAGGAAATACCCATTCAGTGATGAAGACAAGGTAAGAAATGAGTCAAAGAGGCAAAGAATGACTTTTACCTTGTTCAAAAACAAACTGAGAGGGTAAGAGCCTTTGATGATCTAAATGATACATTGAAAATATTATCTCAATAATTATTATTATAAATATCAGAGATTAAATGACTTGACCAGATTCACATAGCTGATGATGATGTTCATCCTTCATTCTCAAAGACCATAACCTCAAGAAGGTGATGCCATGACAAGCACATGAATTAGATTTCAGTGAGGGGGAGCTTTACTAAGTCACCAGATTCACTTTGCCCTCCAGAGCCATCTGGATCCAGAGGCCAGATATGAATCAGGATGACTGGAGATGGCCCCGGAAACAAGACAATCAGGGTTAAGTGACTTGTCCAAGGTCACGCAGCTAATAGGTGGTAAATATCTGAGGCTAGATTTGAACTCAGGTCCTCCTGACTCCAGGGCTGCTCCATTCAGTATCCAGGGGCAAATTTGAATTGAGGTTTTGTAACTACAGGTCCTGTTCTCTCTCTACTATACCAAAACCTCACAGCTGCCTCAAAATCCATGGTTCCCTCTACTATCAGGGACAGAACTTGTGCCCTCAAGTCTAATCATCTAAACCATTCTCTAACATTCCTTCCAACTCTAAGTCAGTGGTTAATAATGACTCTGCCATTTGCCAGCTCCCCCCACCCTTTATCTTGTGTTTACTTTGCGTTATATATATTTTAAATTTAGTTATATCTTTCAAGAAAAATGTAAACTTCTTGAAGGCACTGAACATTTTCTCTTTTATCACCCACCACTTTGCACAGTTTCAGATGCTTAAGTACAAGCTAGGTGTCCAAGTGGATAAAGTAGTGGACCTGGAGTACAGAAGAACCATGTTCCTATCTAGCCATAGACACTTACTAACTATATATGACTCCCCTGAAAGTCATTTAACCTCAGTCTACTCCAGCTTCCTCATCTGTGAAATGGGAATAACAATAGTCATAAGTTATAACTCCTAGTGTTGTTATGGGGACCAAATGAGATTATATTTGTAAAGCACTTTATAAATTTAAGGTGCTTGGGACAGCTAGATGGCACAGTGGATAGAGCACCGGCCCTGGAGTCAGGAGAATCTGAGTTCAAATAAGGCCTCAGGCACTTAATAATGACCTAGCTGTGTGGCCTTGGGCAAGCCACTTAACCCTATTGCCTTGCAAAAAAAAAAACTTAAAATAAATAAATAAACAAACAAATAAATAAATAGATCAATAAATAAATAAATAAATAGATTTTAGGTGCTTTATGAAGAGCCACAATTAGTAATAGTAAATGCTTGCTGATTGATTGATGGGTTGATAGTCCTAAGGCTTCTAGTTAACATGGCTAAAACAGAACTTATCATTTTTCCCCCTAATCCATAGGTTTGGATATTTTTGGGTATTGTGGACATTTGTGTAAGTCTGGTGAAGACTATAGACTCCTCAGAAATTTTTTTTAATTCATAATGAAAGTAAATATTAAATTTAACGTAGAGGCTAGTGAAAAATAAGATGTAATTCTTTTTCCTCATGAAGTTCATGATCCCCCATTCTCAATTTTCTCCTCCAAACATGCTTATTTCTACTGACGGGGTTGTCCTTCAAGACACAACCCCAGAATCATCCTTGATTGTTACTCATCCTCACTCGCACATCCAATCATTTGAAAAGTCTTATCCACTTTATTACTTCAGTACCATTTCTTCCCACTCATGTGGCACAACCCAAGGTCCCACCTTCATTGCCTCTCACCTAGACAATCATCTACCCATTAGTGTAGCTGCCTCCTCTTCAATGAGTCCTCCAAACTACTGACAAATTAATGTTTCTCAAGCTATGATCTGAATGTCACCTTCCTGTTCAATATACTTAAGAATAAAATAAAAATTTGTTATACATTTTAAATTCTTCACAATTGGACTCCAATCTCTTTCCAGATGTACTTCTTCACATTTCTCTCTCTCACCAACTATGTTCTTGAAACTGGTTTCCTTGTTGTTCCTCCATAGGACATCTCATCAACCCCTTCCAAAGCTTTTGCACAGATCATCTTCTAAATCTGGAGAACTTTGTCTATTCACCTCCACCTCTTAGAATCCTGTTTCTTTAAGGTTCAAGTGCATCTCCTATAAGATGCCTTTCCTGTGTGCACTCAATTGTTAGTACAGCTAGGGGGCATGTGGATAGAGGGCTATGCCTAGAAACAGGAAGAACTGAGTTCATATCTATCCTCAAATTAGTTGTGTGACCCTGGGCAAATCACCTATCCCCTGTTTGCCTCAGTTTCATTTGTAAAAGAGGGATGATAATTATGAAATACTTCCCAGGGTTATTGTGAGGATTAAATATGGTAATAATTGTAAAGAGTTTACCATGATGTCTAGGACATAAACATTGCATAGGTATTACTTATTATTTTTATATGTGTTATATGTATAATACTCAGTATCTAATTCTTCTTTCACATAAAAGTCTTTCAAATATTTGAAGACAGCTCTGATCTGAACCTGCTCAGGCTAGTCTAAGAGGTGATGCTATCCATTCCCAGAATTAGTGAATATAGTCCCAAAATAAAAGATGAGGCTGACTCATTTCCCCTTATGCAAGGGAGACCTCTCACGTAATTAACTTCAAATATAAGTGCAAATAATGCCTAAAACCAAAGGGAAATGATTCGGGGTCATTTGAATAATTGCTTTAACTTAATTATTTGCAAAGCTAGTTCCAGGTGCAAGGAAGGAGATATCCATTAACTGTTTAGAAATCTGAAGCCAGTTGGACTAGCTGATCTCAAGGGCAGAATTCCTTCCTAAGGGCAAAGTATATTAAACACTTGGTGGTGAATCTGCCTGGATAACTAGGAAAAAAGCTGTGATTTTTCATTAGGAAAATGGGAGGGGAGGGGTTATTTAGGATTTTTACCCCTTATTTCTAGGGTTACTGATGCCCCAGAATCATATATTACCTTCTCCTCCTTCCCCACCCCCCATTCCTGCCTCTCCAGGGGCTGACTCAGGGTGCTGTGAGCTTACTCACAGTCACTTATAGCCACAGAGTCAGGATCCAAGGTCAAGGATTGGGTCTCCAGGGTCCACCCCTTATCCAGCAGGACAGTGAGTCACCTGGCAGAGAATACAAACTTTGGTGGGGAAAGGGGGTCCTGGGGACCCTACCACTACCAAACATTCATCACCACTGTCCAAAATGTTATATCAGTTTCAGACCTGTCACAATACCTTCTCTTTTTACACCCTCTTCTCTCTCTCTCTCTCTCTCTCTCTCTCTCTCTCTCTCTCTCTCACACACACACACACACACAGACACACACACACACACACACACATACATTAAAAGATTCTTGGGTAGACATATAAGAGATCATTCTCCTGGGATAACATACCTTCTCTCAGGACCAAATGTTCTCCAGAGCTCTCCTTTGGTAAAGGAGAGATATAAGATAGAAAGGAAATTTGACTGCAAACTCTCACTCCAATAAGAGATGAGTGACACTTGGAACTCAAGGTAATTTAGAGATTCTAGAAAGGGTAATCCTCAGAGTATCTCTAGGTTTCACCTCCCAACCTTAGCTTATTCCCTATCCCATGGAACCAGCTGTTGTTGATGACTTCATGAGTAAATATTTCTTCTATTGAACATGGGGAAGCTGAGGCACAGAGAATGGATCTGGAGAAACCAAAATTCTTGCCACTTCAACTCAACAAAAATATGGAGTCCTAGATCCTTTAAGGGTCAATTAGGATATGGTCAGAGTGATTAAAGACTTTCTGACAGATGATTCCTCCCTTACCTTAGATATCTACAAGGCCCTCTCCACCCTTCCCATAGCCCCTAGGCTTTAGCTTCACTTGACCAACACAATCAAAGATATTTTCAGGGAGTGAGGAAGAGGGAAAATGAGAAGCCTATGAAATGAGGGATCTTAGCTGAAAAACAACATGTCCAGAGAGAGAGACAGTGAGACCTTTGGGTAGGATGCTGAAGGAAAATACTCCAGGGAGAGAAGTTAGGCATACATTATCAGAACATTTGGACACCTGGTCACTCAGTTAGAGAAGTCCCTGGGAGCACATGGAAACTGAGCTAATGAAATCTGATCTAGAGTCATTTTCCAGGTGAAAGGTTCCCCTTCCTTTCCTGTCCCTTGACCCTTCCTGTCTTCAGCAGGTGCCCTCCTTACCTCTTGGGTACCCATCAGACTAGATGGAGCACTAGAGAAATAAAAGGATCCAGGGGTGACAGAGAAGTCGACTCCTCAGGGGGCTCTCAAGGCCCCTCCTCCTAGAGCTATTCCTGGCCGCAACTGCCTTGGCCTTCTCCCTACTCTCCCCCCCCTTCATTCCCCCAGCTTGACCTGACCCCACAGCTGGGAATAGTTTGGTTGGGAGGCGGGGTGGCTACTGACTATATAAGCCCACAGTTCAGCATCGTGTCTGTCCCCCAGGAGCCCCAGAGACATCTACCTGCCTAGATCACCCTGAATTCAGAGCCCAAATCCAACCTAAGGATGCCTGGAGAAGCAGAAGCTGAAACCCCAATCTGCAAGCCAGAGGAAGAGGTTTCAGAACATGTCAAGGAGCTCACCCCAGAACCAAGCAAGGCAGAAGCAGTTCCAGAATCCACAAGGGAAGAGACAGTGAAGGAGCCCAAAGAACCAGCTTCAGAGGAGCCTCGCCCAGGACCCCCTGCTGCCTCCAAGCCCCCACCTGCAAGTGAAGGTGAAGAGAATAGGGAATGAGGATAGAGAGAGGTGGAGGTGGGAGGCAGATAGTATAAGAAAGAGAATGCTTTGTTAAATATCATAAAAGTTGCGTTATTATTGGGTATTGGCATGGAATAGAAAGAACACTGAATTTGGTCTCGGAAAAACCTGGGTTTGAATCCCATCTTCAATGCTCTCTAGCTGTGTTTCCATAAGCAAGCCTTTAATTACTCCAAACTTCAGTTTATCATCTGTATTTTGGATATAATCATTTCTATAGTCCCTACCACATAGCTGTACTGTATAATTGTTGTATATTAGTGTATATAAAGTACTCTGCAAACCTTAAAATACTGTTTAAGTGTCTATTGTCACTGGCATGAAAGAGTGATTGTGGAGTTGGTCCTCAGGGTCTGGAAAACTTGGATTCAAACTCTATCACTAACATATCCTGGTTTTGTGACCCTGAAGAAGTCACATAACATCTAAGTGTGGGGTAGATAAAGGACTGGTCTTGAAAACATAAGTTTAAATGCTACTACATGATTCTGGGCAATTCACTTAATGATAATAATTCTGCCTTAATTTCCTCATGTGTAAAATGGGGATCAATAGAACCTGCCTCCTTTCAAATCAAATGACATAATATCTGTAAAGTTCTTTGCAAACCTCAAAGCACTCTATAAATGAAATTTTTATCATTATCACTATTATTTTCAAGCCTCCAAGTTGCAGAACCAGTGTTCATCTGCATTGATAGGGGAAGGTTCTCCTCTACACTGATAAGATCACAAGTCCTGTCCAAAAAACAATATCATCATCATCATCATCATCATCATTTTTATGGTAAGGGAAGGGAGGAGATGGTTGAGCCCTGACCTCACTAATCTCAAGACTTCTTCCTATAGATCTCCCCAGTTGCCCATTGCTACTGACAGTGGAAGATGTCACTGACAGCTCAGTGACTGTGAGTTGGGAACCTCCAGAAAACCTCGGACGACAGGGGATAAAAGGTTACGTGCTGGAATATTGTCCAGAGGGAGGTGAGTAGCCCAGACTTAGGTAGAAGACCTAAGAGCCAGTCAAGAAATCATCAAAGCCTTCAGATTATACCTAGCTTAGTTTCAGTAGGGGTACCCAAGGGAAAGCAGAGGGATCTCCATTTCTGAAGGACTTCCAGACACCCACTATTACTTCTCCCTATTCCACATATTTATCTGGGAGAAGGTATTACCCATCTCCAGAACAGATTGATAAGCTCTTTGAAAGCACGGTCTATGTGATTTGTCATCTTGTAATGTTAAGCACCTACCATAGAGTCTGGCATATATTAAAATCTTAATAAAAGTCTGATGAATTAGATTAAAAACAGAGAAATCAATGAGATGACTACAGAAAGGTTTCCCACCTCCCCCAACCCTCCAAGATTCTCTGAGAATCTAAAATGAAAAATAAAGAAAGCAATTCTAGCTGTGGTTTTCAACCTCTGTCCTTTCATCCTCATAGAATTAATGAGGTTCTGTTCTCTGCTTCTGCTTTGCTGGGTAATTTTTCACATCTTGCATGTCCTCTCTGGTTCCCAGCAACTCTGTCTCTGCCTAAGTTCTCAGGAAGAAGCAGTGAGCTAGAAGGGACTTGAAATACAGGGTGTCTTGGACATTGGGGAGGGGAAAAATGGAGTTAACAGGTTCAGAGAGAGAGAAAGGGTAGTTTCACCAAACTCACACAGCAAGGTTCTCACTTGATTTCTCCCATTGTTCCCTAGCCTCAGAGTGGGTACCAGTGAATGCACAACCCATGATGGTGACCCAACATACCCTGCGAAACCTGGCTATAGGAAGCAAGCTCTTTTTTCGAGTATCTGCCGTGAGTTTGGTGGGAGCTGGCCCTGCTGCTGTCTTGGACCAGCCTGTCCATATCAAGGAGTTCATTGGTAAAGTATCACTCCACCTCTTCATCTTCCAGCCACCTCCCCATATCCATTGCTCCTAGAGCCATGAGGGAGGCAGAAGGACCTTGAGGTCTCGGAAAGGGAAGGAAGACTTGGGATGAATCAGTCTCCTTAAACTGAAGTCTTGATCAACCATGTCTCCAAAGTAGAAAAACCTTAGACCCTTCAAGTGGCAAAAATCTCTCAGTCTGGACCATTGCCCTGTCAAGAGGCAAAGGATACCAAAAGGGAAGTGTCCTTCAGGGAAGGCTAAAAGAGATCTTTAGAATTAGAACCAGAAAGAATCTTAAGAGCTCATTTTGTCCATTCCCTCATCTCACGAAGGAGGAAGGTTGGAGTCAAAGAAAATAAATGATTTTCCCATGGACATAAGTAACCAAAATAGGATTTGAACCTCTAATTTCAGATTCATAATGCTTTCTAGGACAACATGCTGCTACCTAGGCATTTGTTTTAGGATCTCTTGTCCCTCAGACTCAAGGGTCCCTGGTATAGCTAATCTCAACTCTATTGCCACAGAAACATTCTTGCCCTCCAAAGACGCATTGTTCTGTCCCAAATTCTTCTAAAGCCAGTCAAACAATTAGACACTCTGCTAAGAATTGAGTATATAAAAAGAGGCAAAAGATAGTCAAATGTCAGACAGAATAAGTAAACAAATATGTGCAATAAGTTATATTGGAGATTAAAAAGAAAAACATTAGCAGAGGGAAAATCACCAGAATTAAGACTTTATGCAAAAGATTCAATTTTAATTGGATTTAAAAGAAGCCTAGAGATGGAGATGAGAAGGGTGAATATTGTAGGGCTTGGGGAACAGCCAAAGAAAATGCTCAGAACAGAGAGATGAAGGATCTTGTTTGTGAATGACCTGGAGACCAGTGTTACTGTTGGGGAGGAAGGTATTGAGAAGACTGGAAAGGTAGGAGAGGGGTCAGGTTATGAAGGGCTTGGAAGGCAAACAGCATTTTGTATTTGATCCTGGAGGCAATAGAGAACCACTGGAGTTTATTGAGGAGGTGTGGTGACATAGTCAGACCTGTGTTTTAGGAAAATCTCATCAGAGACCAAGTGAAGGATGGCTTAGACCTAGGAGAGCTAATTGAAGAGGGAGCTCATAGGATCAGGCCATAGGCTGGCTATATGACCCATAATGAGGAATCAGAATTAGGGAGATTGGGAGAAGGTATTAGGGAATATAGGAAAAAGCAAAGGATTCAGAATCAGATGGGTTTTACATCCAAGGTATGCTCCTTATTACTTGTGTGTTTGGCCAAACTAGTTCAGTTCATTGGGCCTCAGTTTTCTAATCTGTAAATGATCTGTAAATGTTGTTGACTTGTCTGAACACATCTCATTTTTAAATCCTAGGATTCTAGAAAAAGAACAAATCTGGGGGGAAAAGAGGAGAAAGAGAGACAGACTAAAGACCTTGGAACTCAACCATCCTGTCCCTGTTACTAATATTTCTATTTGCAGGGTGCATTAGCCTCATTCCTATTAGTTACCGCCTTGGAAGGGCTGATCAGGTTTCAGAATCCTGATGGCAATGAGTCACTTGGTCTGATATGAGCTCCCTAGGGATCATTTGTGGCCCCAGGGTGGAGAAAGACATGAAGAAGCAGGTGTCCTGAGGTCTGTGTCTTCTCCTTCCTTCTTCCCCTTGCCACACTGGTTATTTCTCTCCTCCTCTCCCATTAAATAAGCAGAAGGGTCCCCTTGGGTCTTTGAGACAATTCAGGCAAAGATACAAAACTGTAAACGGGCCCTCTAAGGATGAAATAAAGGGGACTCTGTGACAGAAAGAAGGGCTTGGGCTCATAGAATTTAAAGCCAAAGGACCATTTAGCCAAAATTCCTTATTATGGAGATCGAGAAACTGAGATTCAAGATTATATATTTAGAAATGGAAGAGATCTCAGAGACCATTGTGTTCAATACTTTTATTTTATAGATAAGGAAACTGAGGCACAGAGAAATTAAGTGACACTCAGGTCACACAACTAAGGCTAAATTTAAACTCAATTCTTCCTGGTTTCCCATACATCCTACCTAATGAAGTGACAAGGCCCATTCACAAAGAAGTAGGCTCCAGAACTATTCCAACTGGAATCTTTAGGAATAAGTTGGACTAGTTTTCAAAGTCTACAGAAAAAGTAGTTTAAGTGTCTTAGGATAACAGAATCTTATCCTGATAAAGGTTCTGAGAGATTCATTTGCTTCTATGCCATCATTGACAGGTGAGGACATTGAAGCCCAGCCAGAAAAGTAAAGTGACTTGTCCCATGTCCCACAGGCAAGACTCGAATCCAGGTCTCCTGATTCTTGGTTCAGTCTGGTACTCTTCTCATTATACCTTTCTTCCAAGTTGTCTTCCCTGGTGTTTCTTGAAACCCCCCAAATTTCCATCATTTAAACCTGGGGAGATTTGACCCCTCCAAAGGCTAAGAATGGGGGGGATGTTCTCCCCAGGTCCTTCCAATCCTAGAGAATCTATTCTTTGTACCCCTAACACATAATGAAGCAGAGAGAATCCCTAGTTTGTGAGGGGAAATGATTCTTTGGTGCCCTATATCTGGATTTTGGAAAATAAGAAAATATCAAAGTTCCAAACAGTTAGCCTAGGGCCATTTTTAGCCCAAGTCCCTAGAGCAGGGCTTTATCCCCAAAACAGACTATGATGCACCTGATAAGATAGGGCAAGACTCCCTATTCCCTGGCAAAAGTACTAAGCTGAGGCAGCCCCTATTGGGAGTCCAGGCCCTTGTGTAAGAAACAGGATAACACCATCAAACAAGCCAGACATTGCTGACACTCCACTTCATTAAAATTCCTCTGGAGTAAAAGGAGGAAGGAATTTCCTGGAGAGAAAATGGAAAGGATGGGGGCAGGGAGAAAGTATGAATAACCAAGGCCCTCCCAAAGGAATGGAGGGGAGAGGCCCTGTTGTCCAAGGACCTCAACTGCTCAGCTGTCCTTCCCTACTGTCACCTGGACCTGCCAAGCATTCCTTTCCCCACTTCAGCTGCTTCAAAATCATTCCTCTGTTCCAAAAAGGAATGGCATCCTGGACCAGCAGATGCCTGATATTTAATACCAGGACAGACAGAGTGTCCCTACCCCTCCTTCCTGTCCTCAGATACTGGGGTCTCTCTTCTCAACACTGCCATGATGGAAAGAAAGATATCAATTCATCACCCAATGACCCTCTAATTAGATATTTTCAAAGGTCTCTTCCATAGAAAAATTACAGGGAATGGAGTCAGAGGACTTGGATTCAAGTACTGGTTCTACTACCACCGCTACTAATATTACTACTCCTCTTCCTACTACTACCACCATTACCACTATTGCTATTGCCACTACTACTGCTACTACTACTTTCATGCCATCACCACTACTACTACTTCTTTTATTTTTTTTTTAGATTTTTTTTTGCAAGGCAATGGGGTTGTGGCTTGCCCAAGGCCACACAGCTAGGTAATTAAGTGTCTGAGGCTGGATTTGAACCCAGCTGCCACTACTACTACTACTACTACTACTACTTCTACTGCTGCTAGTGCTACTACTAATTCTATTGCTACTTCTACTTTGTTTGCAGATCTCCCCAGTTCCCTTCTCTTTTATCTCTCTCTTATCTCTGTCTCTGTCTCTTTCTCTCTTATAGAGGGAGAAAGACATATATATATATATATATATATATATATATATATATATATACGGATATATATATAGAGAGAGAGAGAGAGAGAGAAAGAGAGAGAGACCTTATTATGTGTTATCATTATTATTATCACCATTTTACAGATAAGGATACCAAGGCAGAAAGAGGTTTATTATTTGCCCCAGGTCACACAATAAGTGTTTAAGGCAGGATTTAAAGATCTGTGTTGAACCACCTCATTGCCATTATTGCCCTCTGGGTGACCATGGATAAATCATTTCATCTCTCTACCTCCATTTTCTCATTTACAAAAAGTTTGATCTAGCAGAAAGAGCACTGAATTTAATAGTTTGAGGAAATGAGTTAGAATCCTAGTTCTTCCACTGTGGGATTTTGGGAAGTTCATGTACTTTCCCTGGGTTTCAGTTTCCTCATCTATATGAAGAAGGGGTTGGACTAAGTGGTCTCTAAGGTCTCCTTCAGCTTGAAATTGTTCACTTTTTGATTCTGTTATTTGCTGATCTCTAAGGACTCTTCCAGAGATGATCTCTCATTGCCACCATTACAGTCTCCTCAGAGTTTATCACCAAAACAGGATACAGACTTGTCTAAGAGAGGAGAGACTCTGAGAAAAGGGATGTGAGGAGCCTGGTAATGTCCATCACTGGAGGAACCAGATCTTCTTTGGGGGATGAGTCAGGTGTAGCTCTCATCATAGCTCTACAGAGGACCTGGATACCTATGGAATAGGACCTTTCCATACTAAGGGGGCTTGAGGAATCAGACAGTTCTTCCTCTTCCCTAACCTTGACTCCAAGATAGGGGTTTCATGCCTTACCATGAGGTTTTCCCCTGCTACATGTTTCTTCTTTCCATGTATGCCCCAAGAATATGGGTACTCTCCCCCATCTCCCAAGGAATCCATAAGGGAACCAAAAGTTTTCTGACTTCATCTTGGAGAGATTAAAGTGAGGTTTTAGGCTCCCTAACTATGAAGTTAACAGAAATGGAATGGACTGTCTCCTTCCCTCCCACCATACTTAGAAAAGAAGAGATAGTGTTGATTGAATTAGGGATAATGGAGCCTAGAACAAAATAATCTCTGACAGGTGCATGTGAACTTTCCAAAGGGGAAATATGGGGTTCTGGAGTGAGGAGGAAGATTTATTTCCTCCCTTCCTCAGAAAATCTGGGGCCATCAGGTGAACAGGTGCAGAGCCTGGTTTTTACCAGGGTGAGGCAGGGAAGGAATTGGAGCCCAGGGCAAATCCTCATCTGACGTAGCTAGAATTGCCAAGAGAATGCCAGGGATGTTTATTTAACACTCTCAGGCATCATGTGCTGGGGTTCCCCAGGAGAGCAGGGAGTCATGCCACTCACTCTGCCCCCCCCAACCCGCTCTGCCATGCTCTTCCCTGGGATCTCCAAGAACACCCTAGGATATGAGACATTGTCCTCTCTATCCAAGAAGTACAATGCTGGAATCCCAAGAAGTTAGTAGGGTCCCAGAATGAGACAAAAGGGAGACAGAGAAACAGAAGCAAGAGAGACAGGGAGAAACACAGAGAGAGGCAGAAAGATAGAGAAAGAGACAGAGAGAAACATAGAGAATGAGACAGGGAGGCAGGCAGAGAGAGAGAGTCAAATCAGATTCTTTGTCCCAAATTTTCTCCCTTCACCACCCTAAGACTCCCAACTTCCTTCTCAAGGGAGCTGATGGCTGGGCCCATTGTTCTCTTTCTGATTCAGAGGCCCCCAAGATCCGAGTCCCCCGATATCTGCGCCAGACCTACATTCGCAAGGTTGGAGAGGTCATTAATCTCCAGATCCCTTTCCAAGTGAGTATGCCTTTCCCTGGGGGAGGGGAGAGAGGTTGAGATCCTGACCTTTTATGTCTTAAACCTCAATATCATCATCTCTAAGATGTAAAATGATTTCTTAGTTCCCCAATAGCTCTAGATTCGTGATCCTGTGATCTAATACATTGTCCCCAAAGAGAAGGACTTCTTTCATTCAGTGGGGTCTCATAAAGCCAGCCCCAGATCATAGTCTTCTTGCTCATTTGTTGGCCAGGAAAATCCAATATTCAAACCCATTGTTCTCTGCCTAGTGTGACAGCTATCTCTCATCAAGATTGCTGAAAGCATGGGAAGGAGCCTCCAGGTCTTGTTAACCACAGACACAGCTTCCCCGCCAGGAAAATCAGAAGCATAAAAGTTAACTGGGATCACTAAGAAATTTATATAATTTTTATAATAGAAATATAATCATCTTTTCTGCTTTTCTTCCCTTTCCTCTACCCCACCCAGGGGAAGCCCAAGCCTCAGGTCACCTGGACTCATAATGGCAATGCCCTGGACACACAACGTGTGAATGTGCGGAATGGGGAACAAGATTCCATCCTCTTCATTCGCTCAGCCCAGAGGGTTGATTCAGGTCATTACGAGATGAGTGTTCAACTGGAAGGTCTAGAGGCCAAAGCTACGATTGACATCTTGGTGATCGGTATGACTAAGGGAGAAAGGAGAGAAACAAAGCCATCCTGGGGGAACCCTTGGGTCTGTAGTACAGAGAGGGGTCAGACCAGTCCTGGGGAAAGCAACAGACACTTTGCCACTCTGGGCTTGTGAGCCAAGGAAAATGGGTGCGATGGTAGGGATTTACAACCATGGAGAGGGTGGTGGTCCCAAATACTGCCTCGTCTTTCAGAGAAACCTGGACCCCCCCAAAGCATCAAGTTGTTGGATGTGTGGGGCTTCAATGCTGCTCTGGAGTGGACACCCCCAGGGGACACTGGCAACACAGAATTACTGGGCTACACAGTCCAAAAAGCAGATCAGAAGACAAGGGTGAGTTAAGAGTGATGGCAGGGTTGGAGGGGTCTTGGGGGCTCCCTTCAGAGGACCACAGGGGGAGGATGATAGCATGTCATAATAGGAAGAAGTTTGAACATAAATAGAGAGGTTTGGGGATAAATTCCAGGGGATTACTCCCTGTAGGATCACAGGCAAGACAGTTTCCATCTGCTTCAATTTCCTCATCTGTAAAATGGAAATATATGCTTGTGCTTCCAAATTTCTAGTGTTATTATGAGGATAACTGGTTGTAAGGCTTAAGGCACTATGTAAATGCAAATGTTATTATCTCAAATTAATTTCTGGAGTGTGGGGTGGAGGGACTGATTGGGGGGGGGGGGTATGTCTGAACATTATGGAGGTCTAAGATGGGAAGGAAAAACCTGGGATTCTTGTCACCTATTCTCATCCTCCTACCCTTTGGGACCTCTCCCTTCTACCCAACTCAGGTAGGACTAATACTGGCATAAATGGCTCAGATTTCAATGGATGGGTTGGGATCAGTGAGCAGAGGAGAAGAGGGCAGGGTATCTGAGTGACTTGGTGCTGGGGTCCCTATAGCAATGGTTTACAGTCTTCGAGCGATGCCACCGGACAAGCTGTACAGTGTCTGACCTCATCATTGGCAATTCTTACTTCTTCCGGGTCTTCTCAGAAAACCAATGTGGCCTGAGTGAAACAGCTCCTGTCACTGCCCAGCTAGCTCACATCCAGAAGGCAGGTGAGTCTAGGTTTCCAGGTTCCCTAGGTTCCTAGGTTCCCAGGGTCCTGGAAGGGAGAACATCTGAGGGTCCCAATCAAGCTGAGCCTCTCAAATTCACTCCTCTATACTTTCTCTTCTCTGCTCCTCTTTTCTCTCTCTCTCCTCTTCTCACATTTACTCCTTGATTTTTCTCTTTTCTTTTTTCTCCTTTTTTTCTTTTCTCCTCTCCTTTTCTCTTTCTTCTCTCTCTCTCTCTCTCTTTCTCTTCATTTTTGTCTTCTCATTCTGCTCATTCTTTTCCCCTTCTATTACACACACACACACACAATTTTTATTTTAAAATTCTGAGGCTGGTTATTCTTTCTACTTGGTAACATTCAAAAGCTTCTCACAGCCTCGAAATTACAGATAAATTTCTGACTGACTTTCCACAATCTGATCTCAATCCACCTGCCCAACCTCATTTCATACTATTACTGCCACTAATAATAGTGAAAATTTATAAAACATTTCAAGGTTTACAAAGCACTATCCATCTCATCTCATTTGCCTCTCACAAAAATCCCGTGAATATTATTTTTATCATCGTTATTTTACAGATGAAGAATCTGAGGCAAACTGGAGGTGAAATAACTTGCCCAGAGTCACATAGCTGAGTGTATCTGAGGCAGGTTTTGAATGTGGGTCTTCCTGATTCAAGTTCAGAACTCTATTCACTGTGCCACCTGCTCTTCCCCACTTCATGTCTAGAGTACTATTATGCTGTTAATAGTCCAGCCACTGGACTTTCTCTGTCTATAGCTCTCATTTAATGTTCTCATTCTGCCCTCTCTCATTTCCATATCTTTGCTCAAAACAATTCTCCATGTCCAGAACAAATTGCCCTCTCACCTGCTCCTCCTAGTCCCTACTCCCATCTCTATCAGTTGAGGTTCTTTCCACTCCAAGACAGATGGCACTTCCTAGGTGAAGCCTTCCTTGCCTCTTCCTACCCCCCCCCCCCCAGTGAAAGTGATCTGGCCTCACTCAGGTTTAAAATAACATTTGCCTGGATTTTTCTTCTCAGCACTTATCTTATGAAATCTATCTTCTCATGGCTATTTGTGGACTGTTTTTTTCCATATCCATTAGGATTTATGTTCCTTGAGAGTCAGGTCTTAGTCATATCTTTATATCTTTCATTTGTAGTACAGTGTTTGCAGACGGTGGGGGCTTAACAAAAGTTTGTTGAATTTAATTATATGTCCAAATGCATATTGTCCCCTTCGTAGGCCAAATACTTATTTCAGAGAAAGATATCTCCAAGCATTTCAGGGTCTTCTCTTTAACCCAAGGTGGCTAGAGAAGCATTTTTTAAAGAAATACCCTCAGTGTTGGCAGATCATTGAATATTAAGGGTAGTTTTTTGAAAGTAGTTAAACATCAATTGGAGCTCAATTAGCTTGGGGTTCAAACTATGTTGAGGCTTGTCAGTGGGTTCTGAAAGCAGTTTCTAATGAGGGAAGCATTTCCATGATTGGAATGTGTCACCTTCAGAGAATTTTAGGATTTACAGTTGGAGGGACCTCAGGGATCATGTTTTTCACACCCCTCATTTTGCTGATGAAAGAGGCTTGAGAAAGGGGGTTAACTGGCCCAAGGTCATATAACTAAGTAGTAGAGGGAACTGTTTAGAATGACAGAATGTTAGAACTAATAGGATCTTAGAAATTATCTAATGAAAACGTCTTCATTTTACAGAGGAGGAAACTGAGACTTAAGAGAGATAACCACTCAGCAGAGTCAAGCCTCAATTCTGATTTCCTGACCAACAGCACTACAGTGCATTCATTTAGTTCTGTTTTTTGTCAAAACTCAGCAGTATGATCATCTCTGGTCACATACCTGCCTGATCCCCAGAATGACTGCCTTCTTACCCTGCCTTGCCCCACTAACCCTCAAAAGGGGAGGCTCAAGGAAGGCAGACTGGCTGTGATATCACCCAAGCAGAACAGAATAAGGAAAATGATTATCTTGCCAAAAGAAAAATCAATGTTCTCTCGGATCACCCAGAGTAGTTTATATATGTACAATAGATTGCTCCATGAGTTTATTTCTATTTTATCTTCATTCTCTGCTTTCCTTTGTCTGTCTCCCTATATCTAAGTTCCTATAAGCTACTCACACCCTGCCTCCCAAGGGTGCCAGGAGCTGGGGACCCTGTCTCAGCACTCTAGGGAGACAGATTTCATGAACTTCTTCCTCTTTCCCCCTTCATTCATTTTTCCCTCCTTCCCCTTCAACCCAATTCTTGAAGAATTCTGACCTGGGAACCTTGTCCAGTCCCTAAATACTCACCAGACAAGTCACTTACTTGACATTCTGCAGGCCTCAACTTCCCCATATGCAATGCAGGGATAATAAACTTTACCTTACCCGTTTTCTTTTTTTTTAACCCTACCTATTTTCAATAGTATCATTGTAAGCTTGCATTGAGGTCATACATATGAAAGTATCTTCAATTTTACAGAATATATGTTGGGAGTGCTGTTACTCCAAGGTGGTGAGGGGAGTAAAGAGGCTTCTTTCCCAATGACTGCAGCTTCCTGGAGTTTTGGACCCTTGCTTCACTCTATTCCCATCTCCCCTTCTCAGATACTGTTAGCAAGAAAGAAGGCATCCCAGAAAGAGACTTCTCAGAAGCCCCCAAGTTTACCCATCCCCTGGCAGACCACACGACCACCCCTGGTTATAGCACCCAGCTGTTCTGTTCTGTTCGAGCAACCCCCAAGGTGAGATGCTCAGATGGGAAGGGAATGGTTTAGTGAGGAAGGGGAAAGGCACATTTCTCCAGCTCCCCCACCCATATTCCTTATACTCTTCCTTCTCCAGCCCAAGATCATCTGGATGAAAAACAAGATGGACATCCAAGGCAACCCCAAATACCGGGCCCTCAGTGAACAAGGCGTCTGCTCCCTGGAGATCCGGAAGCCCAGTCCTTTTGATGCAGGTGTTTACACCTGCAAAGCCATCAATGCCCTGGGCGAGGCATCTGTGGACTGTCGGCTGGATGTGAAAGGTGAAGGATTCAGTGAGGAAAGATGTGGGGGGTGGGAGCAGACCCCCATTGCAGAGATTAATGCTAAAGCAAACTTTTTTTAGTCCTACTCCATCACTTTCGAACTGAATCGAGCTAGGTAGATTTTTAGAACATCCTTGGAGGAAAACTAGCCCAAGAAGGGATGGCAGTGGGAGACATACAGGTCAGATCTTAAAGTTATTTGACAAATGGGAAAAACATTGGATATGAGGGTCAAGTGTCAGTGTGAGGTTGTGGGCCCCCCTTCCTATTCTGGAGACAATGGACAAGCCCAGGAGGAGGAGGAGGGAGATGGTCTCTTTCTGGCATCCAGAAACTCAAGATGCTGACACAGCTGGGAGGAGGGTTTCTCCTTCCCCACAGACCTCTGACAGGGGGAATCTCTTACAGTTTCTGCCACACACTGAAGAATACCGAGAGTTTCAGACTGAAAAGGTAAGTTATGATCTAGGGGCTTTTAATAAGGTGATGGACTCAGGAATGCTGAGGGATAGAGAAATACTATGATCAGCAGGATTGGGGCATGGGAGAAAAGGAAGACAGGGAGGTTTTATCACTAAGGAAAATGGGGAATCTTTAGTCATGGGTATAGCCAGACAGAGTTTGAAGGGAGGACCAGCTGAGGTTGCTCCAGAAAGAGATAGAGGAACAGTGGACAGAGTATTGGACTTGGATTCAGGAAGGCCCAAGTTCAAATACAACTTCAGATATTTACTAGCTGTGAGACTCTAGGCAAGTCACTTCATCTCTGTTTGCTTCGGTTTCTTCATCTACCTCTCAAAGTTGTTGGGAAGGTCAAATGAGAGAATATTGGTAAAATGCTTTGCAAACCTTAAAAATCTGCATAAATGCTTCCTAATATGATTGTGGTGGTACAAGGAGGGGTTCCAGTACAAGGGAGATAGCCTTGTTTTGGAAATGGAAAGAATATGACACTGAAGGCTGAAGATATCTGAACTCTGGTCTCAACTCTACCACTAATTTTTATTGTTATTTTGCATTGGAAAGGGGACCTTGGGGGAGCATTCTAATCCATTCCTATATGCCCTCTCATTTTTAGTAGGGACTTTTTGCTGTTGTTGAGTCATTTTTCAGTTGTGTACAGTTCTTCTTGACAACATTTGGGATTTTCTTGACACAAATACTGGGGTGGTTTGCCACCAAAGATATAGTAGAGGAAACTGAAGTGACTTGCCCAAGGTCACAAAACTAATAAGAGACTGAGGCTACATTTGAACTCATGAAGACAAGTCTTCCAAACTCTAGGCCCATCTCTAAGTCACCCAGTTAGACTTTTGTAAGTTAGATTTAGGCTAACAAACTTGCCCAAGGCCATGTAGAGAAAAAGTGATAGTCAAAATTTGAATCCAGGTCCTCTTTCACTTGTTCTTTGTAATCTTCTCCATCTACTTCATAACTTATATTTGACAAGTCACCAATTTTTCTGAACCTCAGTTTCATGCTCTTTAAAATGGTTGGCTATCCTTGTTTTTCCTTTTAGGGTTGGGGGCAGAAGTTTGGGACAATCCCTGAGATAAGAAGGGAGTGGAGAATACCATAGGTTCCCCCCCCTTTGGAAAAGGAGCTCTGCCTCTTGTAGGTTAAGGAGATCTTCTCTCTCCTAGATGCTGGAACTTCCACCAGGGCAAGTTGGGATCTTCAGGCCAAGAGACCCCTATCTGTGAATACACCAGCTGGGAATTCAGCTCCTTTCTCCTCTCAAAAATGGAGCCAGGAGAGCTGGTCTCAATGGACCACCAGGGAGAGGGAGCTGGCTCTCCAGAGTTTCAAAGACCAGCTTCAGGGGACTCAACAGGGTAGAGTCCTTGAATAAAAAAGTGTCTATGGTGTTGAGGGTGTCAGTGCCAGTTGTTGTACTCTAGGCTGTGGTTCTGAGGGATCTGTTTAGATGTATCACCAGGAGTCCTTACCACCAACACACACACACACACACACACACACACACACACACACACACACACAACTCTGAATGTTTGTGGATTGGTCACTGTGGAGTTTCTGGGTGTGTCACTATAAATGTGTGGCTTGAAAGATGTTTCAGATAAATCACACCATGGTTGGGGAGAAGGGAGTGATTATTTTGAATATGGACTTTGGGGATCCCTTTTAGTACATAGGCAGATCATTTAGTGACCCACCTCCTATTAGCTCCAAACCCCATCAGCTAATCTGATGTACCAAAGTTCCCACTCATCCTCCCCTTATGCCTCCAAAGTACCCAATACCGCACCACCTTCCAATGGGCTACATCAGCCCTTCTAAGTCTTAATTCCCTTGTTCCCATCACCCTGAGTCAACTAGTGCTATGAATGTATCTTGTTGGTTTCATAATCCTTTATTGGCCAGTTCTTCCCCACTCTGGAAGCCATTCCCTGCCCCCCATTCCACATGGAGGAAAGCTGAGGTGGATTGATGGGGATCTGATCAAGAGCCAGGATCCAAACTTCTCCTCTATCATTATAGAGTAGAACTCCCTCCACCTTGGCACTAACTCATCCCAAGATGCCTTTGGAGGCCTAGAACAAACCAAGGTAGAGATCATTTAAGTTCATCTATAAGTTCTCTATTCACCTTCTTTTTGAAGGTCTTTCTCTTCCCTTTGAAATGGTGATAAAAACTTCTCACCCAACTTTTGAGAGTACCCAAAGGCAACTCCCCAAATGGGTTAGCATAGGGCATATCCACAGAAGGTGTTATGTTTTCTACATCCACCTCCACTTCATGCTGGTAGATGGATTCCATTTATTGACATAACTCTTCCTCCCTCATCTAGCTCCCATGATGGTTTAAATTATGACACCTGCCTGGCTTGCCCCTCCTATGGGCTTCAGCCTAGTGCCAGAATTCCAGTCCTTCTGAAAGTTACAATTTCTTCCCAAAGATGGGATGACAGAGCCCAGCTGGTCTCCCCAGATAATCAAGGATCCTGGAGTGGTCTCATCCCCAATGAGTCTGTTTATGGTTAGGTAGCAGAACTAATGCTACCTCCTGATGGAGTGTTACAGCATCATCTCTTCTTTGCCCCAGGGGCCATAAGACACTGTTTCTCCTAGAAGTCACCTGAGTCCTAGTTCTTGGCAGTGTCCTGGGAATTATCAAGGAATGGGATGGAGGGGAGGGGAAGGGAATTGCCCCCACAGTTTTAGGACCCAGTTCTTACTGCTGGGGCACTGTCCAGTATTTCTTAGGATATGATATTCTCATTTCAGGATGCTGATATTGGGTCTCAGTTGCCTTTCCCTAACTACTTTTCCCCTCCAGAACCAGGAAGGAATGAAAGGGAAGTCTCCCTCCTTCTTACCAACTACCCCACCTTAACTCAGAAGCTGGCTTCTGTCCCATCCTGCTCCAAGCCACACCATGAGCATCTAAGGGGGCTCTAGGAACCAACTCCCTTGTCCAGATCTTCCTGGGTTTCACCCCTCCAGGTTCCCTCATTTGCTTCAGAACAAAAGGGTCCATCTTGCCTCCTTCCTTCTTTAAAATGAATCCAATTCCATTCATTTCCACAGGCATCCCCCTATCTTTCTCCCCAGGAATATGTAAAAGGAGAATAATAACCCCATGGTGACCCAGATCACATAACCAACTGAATGGGGGTATCAGGAAGATGGTCTAAAGCTCTAGATTCCACTTCAGGGCCCTTCCTCTGTTTTTCTCCCTTGGCACTTCCAAGGAAACTATGGGTAGACAAGAATTGGAATTTGCAGAGGAGAGTGGAAGAGAGACACCATGGTACCCCAATGAAGAGTGATGTGGATAAAGTTAGGAAAGTTGGAGTATAGGAAAGTTCAGGTCTAATTATCCAGTTTCTCCTCAGGGGGATCCTCATCATCAGATGGAGGCATTGCCCGGCATCGGAAATGCTGGTTCCAGATCTGCAGGAAGGTGGTCCGAAATTTCTGAATGCGGAAGGCGTAGACAATGGGGTTCATGGCTGAGTTACCATGAGTGAGGAAGATGGCGGTGTAGATGAGGATGCTGGGTTTTTGGCATCCTGGGCAAAAGAGGGTGATGCAATTGAGTATGTGTAGGGGCAGCCAGCTAAGGGCAAACAGGAAGAGGATGAGGGCCAGAGACTTGGCAATCTTCAGCTCCTTCCCGTAGTACTTCTGGGGGTCCCCTGAAGAGCCTGACACCTTCTTATTGAGTTGCTTACGGATCAGGTAGAAGACCTCCAGGTAGATGAGAACCATGAGCAGCAGAGGTGGGAGGACCCAGACAAAAAAGTTGAAATATACCATGTATTCCATACTGATGACCTTCTCAAATTCACATTTAATTACCAAATCACCTAGGCTGCTGTTGGTCTCCTGTTTCAGTTTTTCCAGGTTATTCCAGCCAAACATGGGTGTCAGGCCTACAAGGAAGGAGAGTAGCCAGCAGCCTGCAATGGCCACTGATGCCCTCCTTGGTGTCACCACCATCTTGTACCTGAGGGTAAGGAAGACAAAATTGTGAAGGTCCATTCACCTCTGGGTCAAAGTCCAGGGGACCCCTTCCCTACCCCATTCCCCCCAGAACCTAAGAGAAACTCCTCCTCCCTCCCATTCTCTGCCCCTTGCTAAGATTTGCACATTCTCAGTAGACTTCAGCCTCTTCACACCAAGGGAAAGAAAGATTTTTCTAATCTTAAAGTTGGGGATAGATCTTAGGAGTTATCCAGTCTACCCTTGTACCCCCAAATAGCCTGGCTCCTTTATGTGTCTAGAGTTGATGGAAAACTGAGAAACTGAACTGATATTTAAAATTTTTCAAAAAAGCTAGGGTTTGATAGCTCCATGTCTATATTGACTGAGGCAGTTAAATGATTAATGTACTATTTTTTTAAAATCTCTTTGTTCTTATAAACAGATTTTAAAAGAAAATGACCAGAGAAGCTCACTGTTCTCCTCTGGAGAACAAATTAGAAAAGCATCCCATTTCAGAAAGAATCTCAAGACCCTAAAGGACCAGTTCAGCACCTCTCTAGCATAATAACAAACTGTTGAACTCTATACTTACACCCATTCCTCCCACCCCGGGCTAGAAGTTAGTAGATAGAAAGGCAGTTAAGGTACAGCTAGGTGGTGCAGTGTATAGAGCACAGGCCCTGGAGTCAGGAGTACCTGAGTTCAAATCCGGCCTCAGATACTTAATAATTACCTAGCCGTGTGGCCTTGGGCAAGCCACTTAACCCCATTTGCCTTGCCAAAAAAAAAAAAATAATAACCTAGAAAGGCAGTTAAGCCAGCTTCAACTTGAATAACTGACTCAAATTCAAAGTCCTTCCTTGAACGCCCCTCCAAACCTAGCCTGGGTGCCCTCAAGCATCATCTTTCCCTGGTAATATACACCAAAGAAATTAGATTTTCCTCAAAATGAGGCTGTCATTTTGATGTTAACATTTAACTTTAATATTCCTTGACTTTTGGGTCAGCTAGGGTGGCATAGTGGATAGAGCACTGGCCCTGAAGTCAGGAGTAGCTGAGTTCAAATCCATCCTCAGACACTTAATAATTGCCTAGCTATGTGACCTCAGACAAGTCACTTAACCCCATTGCCTTAAATAAATAAAATTTTAAAAACATATTCCCTGACTTTCCTCACATAGACCTTCTTAGAAGATCTAGATTTGAATTCAGACAGCCATTTATAATATGTATGACTACACTCTACAAAGACCAACTCCAATACATGCTAGACTTTGAAAGTTCCTACCATACTGGAAAGGTTTTGAAAAAGATTATGCTTTCAAGGAACCGGTCTAGTCAAGCCAGGAGGGGCTCAACACCAAAAGGCTTTACTTGGTATTTGAATCCTTGGGGTCCAGTAATTGCTTATGCAGGAGCCGAAAAGGGGACCAGAGGAAGCACAATTTTTAGACCATCTCTAAATATGAACTTGACCACTGGCACTCTAAACATGAGATCCTTGATCAGTGATGGATAGCTGGTCATAATGCTAAAGGAAATGAATAGTATTCATCTTCAAGTCAATATAAATGAAACCAGAAGACAAAAAGAAGTTGTATTAGAAAGATGACTTTGAATGGCAAATCAAAGAATTGGCAGCATTGATTTCTATCTTATACTTAGAGGCAAAAAAAAAAAACCCCATCATTTCTCAGAACTATGGTCATTTTCTTTTATTTTTATTTTTTCAAGGCAATGGGGTTAAGTGGTTTGCCCAAGGCCACAGGGCTAGGTAATTATTAAGTGTCTGAGGCCAGATTTGAACTCAGGTACTCCTGACTCCAGGGCCAGTGCTCTATCCACTGCACCACCTAGCCGCCCCTCTGTGGTCATTTTCTTTTGAAGTGGTTGTAATAGGTATTTATAAAAATATTATAAAGACCAGTACCTGTTACAGAAAATGAGAAGGCAGAAAAATGGTAAGACCTGGAGAAAATGTCTTAAATTAAATCACCATACAGTTTGTCCTTCAGTGACTTCAGTGCAAAATTAGCCAAAGGGGAAGACCACCAAAAAATGTAGCTCAGGAATAAGAAATGAGAAACCAATTGGTTTATAGACTTCACAGAAGCTTCAAGTCTATTTATCAATAATGCATTAAAGATTCCAGATTTGTTGGAATGGGACAAATACCAGACAAGGTCACAAAACAATAAATTGATCACATTTTATCTGATTCATTACTAGTGTGGGAATCACTATGTATAGTCAGAATACTGACTTAGAGCAAAGATGAAAATAATGCTAAAAGAATAAAAATTGGAAAAATATATGACAACCAATTTAAATGATCACTGGAATACAAAAAAATGATTAATGTGTAGAGAAACTGACATAAATAAAGATTATAACCATTTCCCAAGTTTAACTAATGTAAATCAATTGCAATAACTAAGAGACTAAAAGAGCTAGCAAACACTTGATATCTCTAGGGCAAGCAGAGAGATAGAGCAGCCAAGGAAAATGGTTTAGATTATAAGCATTTTCTGAGAGAAGAAAAGTGAGAAGGCAGTGGAGGAGGAAACAAGTTGACTAAAAAGTTTCTTGAGAGAACCAACGTGGCAAATTCTCAAGGATTTTAGAGATAAATTGAAACAGGGACAGTAAATAGATGAAAAAATGAAAAATATCTAGACAGATTTTTATAACAAAATCTCATCAATAAGGATAGTTGCATTCTTAACTTTATTAGCATTCTTAACAGCCTAGACCTAGATGTGCTTACAAAATATAAATATATTTTATTTATAAAAATAAAAATAGATATGTATAAAATGTATTAAATAAAACTATATAAAAAGTAGCTGAAATAGACATATTCTACCTGGAGAATGGGCAATTATGTGGCATAGTAGATAGAATGTTAGGCCTGGAGTCAGGAAGAATCATTGTCCTGAGTTCAAATCTGAACTCAGATACTTGTTAACTGTGTGACTTTGTACAAGTCATTTAACCCTCTTTGCCTCAAATTCCTCATCTATAAAATGATCTGGAAAAGGAAATGGCAAACCACTCAGTGTCTTTGTCAAGAAAATCCCAAATAGGTACATGAAGAATCAGTCACAAGTGAAATGAATGAATAACAATAAAACCTAGGGAAGATCTGTTCTGTAGGTGGTGCAATTTTTGAGGGATCTAAGGATTTAATTCTCAAGGTTTCCACAAGGGAAGAAGATAACAAAGGTATAGGGGGGCAGGGAATTTCATATACTCTTATCAAAAGAAGGCAACAGAGAGAAGGTCAACCAACTGACATGTCTATCTCTACAAAACTGGTATGAGCACACTCTACATTCATCCTGAGAGCATCCTTGATGGTGGCATAAGAATGGAACAAGCTTTCATTAATAACAAGGAACACACTTTTATAGAAGCACAATTGACTGAAAACTCATTGTGCTCACTGTTGGTTGATTATAAAAAAAAGAATTTAGTTCTGTAGATTAAAATGCTTCATTAAAGGCTCTCTTCCAACAAGATATTCCCCCATTCATGTCAGCATATCACAAGATTCCCTAAAAGATGTACCAACAGAGATAATGTTGATATCCCTCTAATGAGTAATATCTAGCAAAACATAAAACAGTCAAGACCCATGCTTACCAGAGATGTTTTTTCACTGTTTGTTTTTGTTTTGTTTTTTTAGTTTTTGCAAGGCAATGGAGTTAAGTGGCTTGCCCAAGGCCACACAGCTAGGTAATTATTAAGTGACTGAGGCTGGATTTGAACTCAGGTACTCCTGATTCCGGGGCTGGTGCTCTATCCACTTCGCCACCTAGCCACCCCTATGTTTTTTCACTGTCACAGAGGCTATCTAATGAGTTCCTATTGAAGTTGCATTCCCTATGGATGGTGAAGTACTCCAAATACTCCTGTTTGCTGATGTAATTATACAAATTGCTTTGAGCCTTCAAATATTATAGAATGTCCTAAATAGGTTCCATAATTATATGAGTTCAGTCCAACTATCCACACAGGAAAAATCAACTGGAACAAGAATGACTATGATATGCAACTGGATGGACAATCCTTAGAGATAGTCCATCAGAACAGCTATCTTGGATAGATATTGCAATTGGACAAAAATTTGGGCCCAAAAGTAAATAGGAGAGGGGATTGGATTTCCTTTGGAGAATTAAACAGTTATTGCAATGATCCCAAGTTTCCCCCCAAATCAAAGGCCCATATCTTTTTATATAAACAATCTTCCAATAATATTATATGACTGCAAGTCTTAAAATATTATAGTCTCTGAAGAATTGAAGTTGAAATTAGGTAGGGTGGCATATACTTGTAATTTCAAAGACAAGAGAAGCTGAGGCAAGTGAATCTCTTGAAGAACTCAGGAGTAGCTGAGGGCTATGAAGAACAGGTATTCATATTAAGTTTGGCATCAATATGGACTTTCCCTAAGAGACTGAAAGTAGTGGCAGAGAACAGAGCCACCAGATTGCCTAAGGTTGAAAAATAGAGCATATCAAAGCTCTTTTCAAAACCGAAATTGAGCCATGAGTAGCCCCTGCACTTTTAGCCTAGACTAGATTGGAAACCCAGTCTGAAATGCTTTAAAAAAAAATTAAGCTGAAGATCATCTACATGGCAACTATATGGGCATGTGGTAGTATTGAATATACCACATGTCACAAAGGTGGAATCAGGATAGAAAAGAAGCATAAAGGAAGTCAGCAAGGAAAGAAGTGTTATCACTGGAGAAAAAATGGAAAGGAACCCTCTGGCAGATTGCAGGAGAACATGGACAAGAGTCCTAGAGGCATGGATAGGTGGTGATCTAAGTCACTTATGGAAACACCCATCTGTTAGTTTATAAGATTTCATCAATTTGTTGAAGTGTCAAAGAAGTGGCCCCAGGCCAGAAGCCCTTCTGCAGATCTCTTGTTTTCTCCTCCATAAAACAAGGGAGTGTAAGTAGAAGAACCATACAAGAAATGAATCACTAATAATGGAATCTTAGATCCCAAGTCACATACTTTGGTGGGGGAGGTGCTTCCTGCACAGCAGCCTCCTTTCAGATCAACCACTTGGGCACCAGTCCCTCCTCCACCTATACAGCAGGGGTCAGTGCCAACTGCCAGGGCATTCCTATCCACCACCCCCACCTCTTCCGGAGAGACTGCTGAGGCAGGCTGCCTTTGCACTTTGTTTGGTTGTGTTTTTCCAATGCAGCACCAGAGATGGATGGTGAGATCTCTCTGGACCATAGCCATGGAGCTCCAGACATGGAGGAAATAGGGAGTCCAACTGAGCAAGCTCATTTCATCCTGCCTTCTCTGCACAGGGCAGATTTCTTTCATACTTTAAGAATCATGGAGAGACTGAGCTGTTCCCACCCATGAAAAGAGGCAATATGGTATAGTGGGAAGAGTTATAGATCCTTGCTCTGCTTCTAGCTTTGAACAAGTTTCCTGACCTCTCTGATAGAGTGCTGGGTCTGAAGTCAGGAAGATTCATCTTCAAGAGTTCAAATCCTGCCTCAGACATTTACCAGTGACCCTGGGTAAGTCACTTAATTAAACCCTGCTTGCTTCAGTTTCCTCATCTAAAATGAGCTGAAAAAAGAAACGACCAACTACTCCAGACAAGAAAACTCCAAATGGGATCATGGAGAATCAGATCTAACTGAAAAATGACTAAACAACAACATAAAATGAGAGTTGAGCCAGTTGATCCCTATGGTTCTTTCCAGTACTAAATCCTATCATCTTATAAGCTTCTGTCTCTACCAAACTCCATCCTTTCCCTCCAGCAAAAGATTTCTTCTTTTTGAAGTTTTCCTTTCTTGGTAGGACAGGACTAAGAGAAGCACCAAGTGGTTTCATTTATATAATCACAGAACACAGAATGCTGAAAATAAAAGGGAACTTAAGAAAAAAATTGCATTTCTCTCTTTTTACATATAGAGAAAACTGAGGAATATTGTACAAATTTCTATCTTATTTGTTATAATAGATTCCTTGTCTCCCCAGGCTAGGGAAAAAACCTTCTAAAATCCACCACACCATCCTCCTCCTTTTCAGACAGAACTATACCTTGCTATGTCTCTTGCTTCCATATAAGTATACACAGTAAAAGAAGTTAAATCATTCTTTCAGCCATTAGCTACAGTCTGTTTTAATGGCCTACAAACCCCAACCTGGTCCTCTTCTGCATGACTTTGTGACTATCAGACACCCTAAAAGTATTTATCAGATGCAATTAAATAATTAAAGTAAAGCTGAAAAACTTGTCTTAGCCCTTTTTTTCCTGAAGATCTCAAAGCCCTTTCCAAACATTCTTTCCTCCAAGTGAGGGATAGGAGTGGAAAAACCAGACCTCTGAAGAGCTAGAGGTTCTGTGATATCCAGAACCCTAAACCTGAGAAATGTTGGCTTACTCTCTGAAGAGAGTTGCTGGAAGACACCCCTTCACCACCACCACTAAGACTGATAGCTGAGCAGGAATCTCTGCATGGGGATTATGAAATCTACCCTCCCTCTATTCACCTTTCTCCCACCTAGAGCCTAGGACTGGGGCCTGTCTAGGGAAAGTTTCTCTGTCTCTCTCTCTGTCTCTCTCTCTGTCTCTCTCTCTCTCTCTCTCTCTCCAGAAACTGCTTCTGGGCTATGGGTGACTCAGGTGACTAGAGTATCAGCTGTGATCTGTTTTTCTTTCTATTTTTAACCAGTGTGGGAAAAGACCTAAAGAACGCAAGACCCCTGACTGGGGTGGGACAGGTTCTCATGGGAAGGACAGGCCACAGGGGGAAAGGGGTGGGGACACACCTCTCTCTACTGGTGGGAAACAGAGCACTCCTAGAAGTCACTCTGAACAGGGCAGGGGGCCACTCTGCATGCTCAGCCCCACAAATACCTCTTCTTTCCATTCCCCAGTATCCCCTTCCCCAACCCTCCTCCCTCTCCTCCCGGTCTTGATCACAAGGCCATCCCCATATGAACGCAAAAAGAAAATAAAAGTATTATCTCCCCAAATGATGTTTACTATGTCACCACTGGCCATTCATTCTTTTGAACTAAGGAATATTCTCTCACACGTGAGCAAGGAGATATTTACTTCCTAATAAAACAAGGAGATGGAAATCTGAAGCCAAGAAAGACACTGACTTGTGTTCTCTCTAGTCATTGTAGGAAGGCATTCCAGGTTAATTCTGCAGAGAAAGTTTATGAAACTGGGTGAGTGAGGCATTCTAGATGTACAATACAATGTAAGAGAAGGTTCAGAGATTAAGGGAAAATAAAGCTGGTGGGGTGGGAGAGGCTGCTAAAATTCTTCCTCTTCCAGGACCTGTTCCTGGACTAAGGAAGTCATCTTTTTCAACTCCTTTTCAATCTCAATTTCAGTCTCCTTTTCTGACTCTCTGGGCTCTTTCTCTTCTCACCCAGAGGAGGACCTGACCTTGGCTTGTATACAATGCTAATGGTTTTTTAATCTATCTGCTGAGTATTTGCTTGTCTGTATGCAAAAACTTGTCTTGTTAGCAATATGGTATAGTGGACTTAAGAAACCAGGGTTTAAATCCTGACTAGTAATGTATACTACAGTTCATAGGCAACTCAGTTGTGGGTAGAGCTCTGAATGGAGACCCAAATTCAAATACGATCTTAAAGACTTACTAGCTATATGGTCCTGGGCAAATCACTTAACATCTACTTGCCTCAGTTTTCTCAACTATAAAATGGGGATAATAACAGTGGCTACTTTGAAAGGTTGTTGTGAAAGTCAAATGAGATATTTGGAAAATGCATAACCCTGTAACTGGCACCTAGGAAGCTGATCTCTAAGATCTATTGCAGCTCTGACACTCTTATCTGTGATCTCAGAAAGCAGAGCCATAGTCATAAGAAGAACCAGTTCTGGTTCTGCCAGGAAGGTGACTCTCTGGGCCTCAGCTTCCTCATCAGAAAAAAAAAATCTTGGATTTGATTTCAGAAGTTACTTCCAGCTCTGTATGGCAGCCGGCATGGAACAAAAACAAACAGCTCCTGAAATGAGGCTAAGAATAACTCATTTCCATTGGGAAGTCTTTCCTGACTCACCTTATGCATGTTAATAATAGGTCACAAAATTCTATATCAGGTCCCAGTCTATAAGAGGACAAAGAACCTTAGGAGGAGGTGGAAAATAGTATAAATTTTTGTCACCCCCATATCACAGTTCAAAGAACTGATACACTCTTGGCCACACAATCCAAAAGGGATGGGACCAAGGTCTTCTGATTCATGTCATCTATTTTGCATCCCAGTAAAGAAGATGCTGGAGACTCTTCAGGTCAAGGATTCCATCCTCTTTTCCTTAATAGAATGCAATATTTTCAAGAAACCATTCTCATTGTTGTCTGCATATCCCTAACACAAGGTCTGGAACCTAGGTAGGTGATCAGTAAGTGCTTGTCCATAGTTAGATTGATCTGTACCACTCACAGGAATTGGCATAGGGTTACTGAGCTACACATGGGGTTGCTGAAGTAAGCAGTTCCTCCAAGGCCAAGCAGGAAGTCAGTGCCAGAGTTTGGACTAGAGAATTCAGGTCTCTAGATTCCTAGCTCAGAGCTTTTTCTACCAGCCCACTCACCACTGAATCGATCTCCAAGCACTCATGCTTGTCATGTAACCTTTCCCTCAGAGAGATCTAAGGAGGATCACTTATAGCTGAGACAATTAAGAAATTCTTCATGGAGAAGAGAGCATTGGAGCTGTCTTACAGGAAGGATTTCAACAGGCAGGCATTACGTTCTTTCCACTACGTTGGGCTCAATAATCATTGAGATTATGATTAGAATCATTGTAATATGTCTCACAAAGGGCTGTGTGGTGTAGTAAACAGAGAGCTGGCCTCAGAGACAGAAAGATCTGAATTCAAGTCCAAACTCTGGCAAGTACTGATCCTGTAACCTTGGATAAATTATCCTCTTCCAGTACTCTATTCTCTCAGAGACAATCAAATCAAAGCAAATGCCAATCTGTATGATAGAGGGAATTTCCTCACTGGGACTTCCATACCCCGATAAAATCACAGGTTAGGTTCAAATAACTCAGCACAAACAGTTGATTTGTTTTCATAACTAAACCCTTCTTGTTTCAATCAAAGATTATCCCCTTATCCCTGCCGTGTCCACAAACAAGAGTTCAATAGTGCAATCATTTACCATGAGATTTGAAGGCTGAGACTGAGTCCCTCCTCCCCTGCCCCCATTCATTCTCTATTTCTTGGATCTCTGTCAAAGACCACTAATCATTCAGGGCTCTTATCTCTGGAACTTTGCCAACCTTTTTCTTTTTCTTTTTTTTTTTTTACTTTTTTTGGAGTTAGGCCACCAAACAAAAGAATGTGGGAAAAGACTAGTCAGCTATTTCTGGCTGGGCTTCCTGGGGTTGGTTGTACCTTGATGGGGGGGCGGGGAGAGCAACAGAAACTTGATTTCAGCAATGATAAGGCTGGAAGGAGGGAGAAGAGGATCATGTTTGCAAGAGATGAATAAAGCAGATGCCAAAGCACTAATGGTCAAGGCGATGCAGAGTGGTGAAGGGGAGAGAGCATTGGATTTTAACCAGGAGAACCGGTTTGGAACCTCTCCCCCACCATTTCTTAGTTTAGGCAAGCCCTATCCTTTTCCTGAGTCTCAGTTTCCTTATCTGTAAAATAAGTTAGTTGGTCTCACTAATCTATAATTTTCCTTCCAGCTCTGACAACTTGTGGTTCTGTAACATACCCCAATGGTCAATACTTGGCATTGTATTCCCATGAGTAGAGCTATTCCAAAGCACTAGATAAAACACAAAGTGGTTGGGTGAACATAAAATGAGAGTAACATGAGTTATGTTCTCTTAGAGCATGCTTCTGTTCATCTGTGGCAATAATAGCAGGGATTCTATGGGCTGTCCCAAAATCTTAAGTGCCGTTTTAAGCTTAAAACTGAACTAAGGCTTTTGGGACACTGAACTCTAGACAGAAGGAAGAAGCAATATAGGAATGGTAACAATCAATTAACAAGCATTGAAATGCAGATTATGGCCCAGACACATGCTAAGTTTTGGGGATTTCAAAAAAAGTAAAACAAGGTCCCTGCCCTAGATGAACTCTGATGGTAGGGAAACAGCAGGTCAAGAATTATGTACATACAAGATATACATATATATACATATATATGTGAGTGTGTATAATATACACATACATTTCTTTATATATGCACATATTCATGTATATATATAAATATAAGTACATACATACCTACAAATATTTATTAAGTATCAGGCATTATACTGAGCAATGGGAATAGAAATAAGGGCAAAATGAACACACATGAATATATACATATTATATATAACAATATATGATATAGTATATATACATGAGCATATATATTTTGGTATTCGGAAGACACTCTCAGTGTGGTAGGAGGAGAGATTAGGAAAGGACTCTTGAGAAAATGGATTTTGAGTTGAGCCCAAGGAAAACAGGAGGCAAAGTTGAGGAAGGAAAGCATTTCAGACATGGGGTACAGTTAAGTGAAAAGACATGAAGTAAAAGAAATCAAGTTGTACATTCAAGGAGCAACAGGAATACTAGTGTTACTGGATCATAGAGTGGATAGACAGGAATTCAGACTAAGACTGGATGGGCCAAAAGAGGATTTCACATCTGATCCTGGAGGTAATTGGGAGTCACAAGAATTTATCTGAGTAATAACATCAACCACTTCAGACATATTAATCTTCCTTTTCTTGAGGATCTATAGGAATAATCAACCTTCTGTTTGGTCCTATCAAAATTAGCTTGAGATAGGGTGTCCAGTAGAATGAGTCTAAAAGACTCAAGTTCAAATCCTGACACTACTCCAGGACTTTAACCCCTCTTGGCCTCACTTTCTTCCCTTGCAGTTAACAAATCATGGAGTATTTATGAAGCACCTACTATATATTCCTTGTACTTTGCGAAGCATTGGAAATAAGGCAAAAGATAGTTCCTGATCTCAAGGAATTTACAGTCTAATTTGTAAAATGTGTGTGTGTGGGGGGGGGTATAGATGACCTCTGAGGTTCCTTCCAGTTCTAAAATCTATGATCCTTTGATCCAGGGAGTATCAGAGCTAGCGAGGATCCCAAAAGTAATCTGGTCCAGGCTCATCTTTTTAAAGGAAGGAAGGGAAAAAACATAGAAAGGAGAAGTAACTTGGCCAAAGGCACATAACTCATTAGTTAGTGGCAGCATGAGAACTATTACCCAGCCCTGACTTCCAGTTGATTGACCTTTTCTCTACGCCCCATGGATTCTTTCACTTCAATGGATAGATTTTCTCAAATGTCAACAAGTTCATTTTTCATCAATTTTGCTATAGGTTGGCTATTTTCTAATGATAGATGGTATGGTTGCTGCTGTTTAGAGATAGTCAATTCCTCCTGGTGTGCTTAGTTGCCACTTCTAAGTCAGATGGTAGTACTTTCTGACCTAGTACCTCCTTGTCTTATACTTGAAAGACCTGAAATCATGTGGAACCAGGATAAGAAAATCTGTTTGACCCCAGAGGGTAGCACTTAGATCAATGGGTACACATTTCAGAAACAAATCTAAGCCCAATAAAAGGAAAAAAATTCCCAGCAAACATAGCTAACCCAAAGTGGAGTGGGCAGATAATCCCTTTTCTTTCTGGTATGTTACAGCTGGAATACCTTTTCGTATATAGGTGGCCACTGAGGTCCTTCCCAGCTCTAAAATTCATTAATTCTGTGAGATACTGCCAACTGGAGATAAGAACAATAGAAAAGATTGAAAGACTTTAGGACTCTTGAGTTGGGAAAATAGACTGTTTTAGGGATGATGGAAAGAACTGAATTGAAGAACAATTAGATTAATTCTAGTCTGGAAAGAGAGATAGATTATAATGGGACAAGGCAGTTCACCAAGCAATACCATACTAAGCACAATAGACTAGAGTTCAATTGAAGCAGGAAGGATAGGGTGTAGGCATCAGGAAGGACTCCCTATTGGGAGTCAGAAGACAGGAAAAAAGAGCCTCCTCACTCTCACAAGTCTAGGTTCAATTAAGATCCCATGCTACTCAGAGGCAGGGGGATAGACACAATGACACTGCTTTGCTAA
The DNA here is from genome assembly GCF_037893015.1 of Macrotis lagotis. Classification (NCBI taxonomy): domain Eukaryota; kingdom Metazoa; phylum Chordata; class Mammalia; order Peramelemorphia; family Peramelidae; genus Macrotis; species Macrotis lagotis. The sequence goes on along the minus strand of NC_133659.1, from coordinate 102,592,883 downwards.
AACAAAGGGATGGAAGTTTATTCATCCTCATAGTTTTGGTGCTTGGGTCATTGGAAAGGAAACACAGGGCAATAGAGAGAATAATGACCTCAGAGTAAGGAATCCTTACTTCTTTCCCTGGTTTTGCCATTTGCTTGCTATATGTCCTTGAGCAAATCACTCCATCTTTCTACCTCATCTCATTTCAGTTTCCTCATCTGCCAAAAGAAGACTCATAAAATCTAAAGTCCTCTCTACCCTACCATCCTATGCCTCTAAGTTTCTATGAAAGGGCAGCCAGATAGTGCAGTTGATAGAGCACTGACCTTGGAGTCAGGAAGATGGGAGTTCAAATCTAGCCTCAGATACCTGACACTTACTAGCTGTGTGACCTTGGGCAAATCACTTAATACTGCTTGCCTCACATCCAGCACTATCTCCAGTTGTCCTGATTTATACCGAACCACTGAACCCAGATGACTCTGGAGGAGAAAGAAAGACTGGTGTTTATCATGGCATCACCTCCCTGATGTCATGATCTTCTTTGAGAACAAAGGATAAACATTACGACAGGAATTTTTAACCATTTTAGGAACATGGGTCAATCCTTTGGGCAGTCCCATGTATAAAATGAAATACATAGAATATTTTAAAATTATATCAAAATAAAACTACCAAAATATTAAAATCTAGGTTTAGGGACTCCAAGGTAAGAAATCTGCTAAATACCCACCCATTCCCCTATAGTTTAAGAAAAGAAAGAGTCCTTAGATTTAGCTCATCTCTTGCCTTTCCCTTCGCACACCAGAGATTTATTTTTTAGCTCAGGTCTTCAGTCATTCCTGTTATGGATTCATATGATCATAGATTTAGACCTGAGACTTTAGAGATGATCTACTCCAAACCCTTATTTTTACAGAATAGAAAATTAAGGCAAGAGAAAAGTTACTTGCCAAAGACCATACAAGTCATGAGTATCAAAGCTAGAATTTAAACCCAGGGTTTTTAGCATCCTTTCCCTCAAAGCCTGGAACTTTTCAATTCATGGAGATAAACTTTTAAGAACTGGAAAGGTGCTGAATTGAACCATTTCATTTTACAGATGAGGAAACTGAGATTAATAACAATTAACTGATTTGTGCACAAATACACAATGAAACCATCCAACAGCACACATTTTTTGCTTTATTCCATGGCACTGAAACACTCTTTCCTTAGAACAAATAAGAAATCTAAACCAAACTGAAATTATCAAGGATACAGAGGTTAGAGTTAACAATTTTGTTTTTGAGGTAGCAAAAATTCAAATGTCTTTATTCTCTTAGTCCTTTATCTCACTCCTCCAGTAGGAGTTGTTCTTGCTATCTATGTCCCATCCTGCCTGCTCACATGGTGGGTTTTTTGTGCCTGGCCTTGGGAAGCTCTGATTATCTGGGTTACGTAGCCCCCAACAAGCAAGGGAGGGCAGTTAGCAAAGATGGATAACAACCCATCCAGGCATTGCCTGTGATGAAAAGATACCGGGGAAAAATGAAGCTCATGAACTACCACTTGTAAATGAGTAAACTTCAGCTATGTCTTCTCTAAAAGAGAAGAGGGGGGATTTAACAGGGATTCAGCCAAGCTTAGAATATACACATATGTCCTTTCGGGGGGAAAATAAGACATTTTTAATGTTTTACAAAGGGGGAAAAATCATCCACTTTCCATTTGCAGAAAACCTGTGGTAACACACTTTCTGGGCTTTTTTTTTAAACTATAAATTCCAAACTCTCCAGTCTTGCCTTAGTGACCACATGATCCCATCTGCCACCAAGGGAAGTGAGGCTTACATCATTATAAGAATATTAAGCCACTTATTACAAAGAAACTCTTCCTTCCTGAGGGCCTAAAGGAAACAGGAAATCAGATACAATTTAACAAGACTGAATGCTCCAGGGTCCAGACATACAAGGTTCTCATCAGAACATTGTTTTAGGGGGCTGGGTGAAAAGGGGAGAAAATGGGAACTCAGCTGCCTCTGCTCTCCTGCTGTATGAATTCTACTGAGGGGTTCAGACAGACTTGGCATCTCAGTCTCCATCATCTTGAAGATCATTCTGTGCCCTCTTCCCCTTCCCCCTTCACTAGGCTGAGGTAGGTAGAAGGAATGTAGGAGGGAAGGGGGGCTGATACTTTGTATCCTTTAGAGGGAAAGAGTTGCTCAACTAAGGGCAATTGTGCTCATCTGGCCTTGGAAGTGGTTACTGGTCACTTACTGAAGGTCAATGGCAGTAGTCAAAATTTCTGACAGATTATTTTAATCAGAGTTTAAGCCTGAGCTGACTTGTCTGCAGCCTTGAGAAGAGATAAGGAGAAAAAAAAGCCAGTTCCCAGCTCCCATGTTTTGAAGGAGACAGCCTCTTCAATCAGGGAGCTCCCAGTCCAATTAAATGTTTGACAGACAGACTGGACCCACAGTTATCTTGAGATGCTTGCTGCTCAAGGGTTGCCTCTCCTCCCCCATTACTTTGTATTTATTTTGAATACCTCCCATATTTACTTCTCTGTGAACACCTTGTATACACCCCCTCCTCCTTTCTCAGACTCAGAGAAAATGAACTTGAAGCCAGGGTTTGTAGTCCCACACTGAATCACTTGCTGATTGGTTAATTGATGGGAGTGACACAGTCCCTGCCATCAATGACCAAAAGTTTCAGTTTCATAAGGGATTCACCATGAGTGTCTGCTCATGTGGAGCTCCCAGAAGGACTTTAGATGCATTGTCCATATCCTTTGAGACCTCCCCAATCAATGAATCAAACTGGGAGCCCAAGTCAAAAGGAGTGTTCCACAATGGGGCTGCAGGAATCAGTGGGAACCAGGCCATAGCCCAGCAGCACCCTTACAGACCATGAGGATTAGATTTTCTCCTACCTTGAGGGGGTAAGAAGGAAGTAGTGAATTGAATCAGAAGTATTGGCCCCCACCTGTAGTGGGTAGCTATTTCTGATTCAGCTGGGCTACATGGGAAAAAACCCAACCTGTCCGGCCAGGGGATTTGATGACCAGTGGCTGGTCCCACAGCTTGACTGTGTCAAGCAGGCCATACATCAAAAGAGAAGAGCAGTGAAACAAAACAATTCCTCCACAGAAAGACCTGGGGGCTTGAAAGAAGTTAAAAGAATTATTGGAATTGCTTGGGTTTTCATGGGCCTCTGTGAAATTTATTGGGTATTCTCACAAGTCACGTTCATGAGAAAGTCAAAATAATGAGGAGACCAAGATGTCTCCAGATATCCAGAGTGATGAAGTCTAAAGAAGTTCCCTGTCCTGTTACCCAAGACACTACAGAGTCCTTTAATGTTGTTCATTGGGTGGATTGAGGGAGTGGGTTGTCAGTACATCAAGCATAAACAGAGGGTCTAGAAATTAGAGGGAAGCTATTGCTTAAAATAATTCAGTAAAACTTAGAACAATGGAAAAAGAGCTGGTCTTGATCAGGAGACCTAAGTTCAAAGCATAGCTCCACCACTAACTAGGTATACACCCTTGAGCCAGTCACTACTTCTTTCTGCCCCAGTTTCCTCTTTGGTAAAATGAAGGGGTTGGAGATTATTTCTAGGATCATGAAATTTAGAACCACAAGGGCTCTATTATATTATCTCAACATAGTCATAGATCTGGAGTTAGAGGAAACCACAGAAGTCGATAGTCCAGCCCCACCTTCTCATTTTACATGAGAAAATTGAGACCCAGAGAGGGTAACTTATTCAAAGACAAGCAGGTTTTTATATGTCACTTTGAATGACCAAGTCCTTTGACACAAAACCCCTTTCTATTGGTGATTTTTTTTCCACTGAATCACAGGAACAATTCCTTCAATTTGTAGATAAGGGTCAGAGATTGATAGATGAGGACTAGAGAACTAAGACATAGTAGAATTTCAGAGAGGTATATAATACTTTGTCTCCACTCCATGGAAAGGAAAACTTAACAATTAGAGCTTTCAACTGTTGTCTCAGGAGGCATTGTTCCCCATAATAAGATAAACTCAATCTCAGAGGATGAACAGGAAAAGGAGACCCAGAGAGGGTGACCTGCCTAAGGGCAATTACATAGAAGTAAATGGTCAACTCAGGATTTGGACTCTTGTTCTCTGACTCTTGGCAAATGGGTGGTGCAATGGATAGAGTGCCAGGCCTGAAGTTAGGAAGACCTGAATTCAAATGTAACTTCAAACACCAATGACTAGGCAAATTATTTAACTCTGCCTCGATTTCCTCCAAACAGAGAATGAAATGGCAAACCATTCCAGTATTTTTGCCAAAAAAAACTCCAAATGGGATCACAAAGAGTCCAACATGACCAAAATGTGTGAACATCAGCAACTGATTCTAATTAGCACCCTTTCTCCTGAACCACTGTAGGTTTTTGAGTAAAGGATGTCAATGTTGACCACTTTCTGGGGAAGCTGGAGAATGGATTCCTTTTCATGTGCAGTTTGAACTAGATGGTACCTTTTCCAACTTTGAGAGTCTTTCCTCTTCAAGTTAGTAGTTATCTCTCTCTCTCTCTCTCTCTCTCTCTCTCTCTCTCTCTCTCTCTCTCTGAACTCACTGTGCTTTGTACATTTCTCACATACTTTATTATCACCTGCATTGTTATAGTGATTTTAGTGCATGTTGTACCCTTGCTGTTAGAATATAAACTCCTTGAGGGCAGGAAGGAAATCTTGTTCATCTTCTTGCCTCTCATATTATTAATTGAATATGAAGATTTTATGAATTAATACAATGTGAAGTGAACACAACCAGGAGAACAATTTAAACAAGAACAACAATATTGTAAAACAAACAACTTTGAATGAGTTAATTCTTATCAGTGCAATTACCAGATACAATGTCAAAGGACTTAGGAAGAAACATGCCTTCAGACAGAGAGGTGATGGACTGAAAAGTGAAGTTTGGGCCTAGCCAATGAAGTAATTGGTTTTGCTTGACTAAAAATGTTTGCAACAGGAATTTTGCTTCTCTTAATGAGTAGGGAGGAAGGGAAGAGAAAGAGGAAGACTTTTGTTAAGATGGGAGACCCATTGGTATGGAACAATGCACATATTTTCAAACTTTTTTGATGCATTGATCAATTTTGCTGATTTTCCCCTTCTTCCTCTTTTTCATAAAAAAAAATTGTTCTATGGGAAAGCACTTCAAGTATTTCATTTTATTCTCACAGTAACACTCAGAGAAAAGGTGCTATTATAATCCTCATTTTACAAATGAAAAAACTGAGTCAAATAACAATGAAGGGACTTGCCATGGTCATACAGCCTAGTGATTATCTAAGACAGAATTTGAACTCAGATATTCCTAATATCAGGCCCAAGATGTTAATCTATTGTCAGCTAACTATCTCTAATAAGAGCAGTAAATACTAACTATGAAAAAGACATAAATTAGGTCAAATCCACCAGCATTCTTTCAATTGTTTATAAATGAGGGAAGTTGTACAGAGTGGAGGGATTCAAAGGCACCCTGCTAGAGAAGCAGAGAAATCTACCCATTGTAAAGGCAGATGGATTAATGATAAAGAGTACGATTAAGGCTTAAATAATGATTAATTAATTAATTAATTAATGATAGAGGCTTAATTCAGTATTTTAGTCCCAGACCTTGTTTGCTAATTGTGACCATAGACAAGTTATTTTTCTCAATTTTCTCAAAAAATTAACCAGATAGATCATACATGGGGCAGCACAGTGGATGGAGTACTGGCACTTGAGTCAGGAAGACCTTAGTTTAAATCCAGTCTCAGACATTTAATAGTTGTGTGACCCTGGGTAAGTCACTTAACCCTATTTGCCCCAGTTTCTTCATCTGTCAAATGAGATGGAAAGGGAAATGGTAAACCTCTCCAGTATCTCTGTCAAGAAAACCCCAAATGTGGTCACAAAGAGTCAGACATAGCAGACATGACTGAACAACAACAGAAACAAAAACATTGGATTTAGATTCAGAAGACCTGAATTCAAATTCTAGTTCTACCACCTAAGGTAGATCATTTCTTTTTTGTGCCTCAGCTTTCTTATGTGTGAAATATCAATTAAAAAGTATATATACAGTAATTAATTCACAGGGCTGAAAGGAGTAAAGAATTTTTGTAAACTTGAGCACTGCACATAAGTGTAAGCTTTTGGTGATGTTCAGTAAAGACTTGTTGAATGAATAATGGGACCAGAATTAAGTGTATTAGGATGAAGTTGAAGGTGAAAGGATCAAAACAAGGACAGCAGAGGAGTCAAAACTAGTTTCCTTCCTTATTCCATTAATTTCTAAAACTTTCATCTTCCAGAGCTCCCTCCTTACACTTGGGACATAACTCCTGTCATCAATAATAATAATCCTGCCCTCTCCATTTTAGCACCTGATGTTTCCCAGCCCTTCCTCACAGTTCCACAGTGATTTTGTTTTTCAATTTTGTGCCTCGGTCGTTACTCACTCGATTTCCTCACAGCCTCACACTGAGATTCAGCATTTAGAATAAGGCAGCTGCCAAATCTTATCCAGGTGCCAGTTTCCTTCTGCATGCCAGCCCAGCACAAAGCCCCCAGATGGCATGACAGCCCAAAGAAGAATCTGTGAACCCCCATGATCCTCTGCTCTGGAGAGGAATTGGGATATAGGATCAGACATTTTAAAGCTAAAAGGAATCTAAAAGGAGGTGAGGTTATTCTTGCCCCTCCCCCAAAGATGGCCTAGACTTCTCATCTTACAGAGGCTCAGTGATTTATCCAAAGTCCTATGACTTTGGTGGCAGAGTTGGGTGTAAAACCTAGGTGCTCAAACTCTATAATCAATATTCTTTTTTGGAAATGTGGGGACTGGGATAAGGCATCTCAGTCTGATCAAGACTCACCCTTTGAGGTAGTTAGCCTTATTGATCATGAATTTGGATACCTGTGTCCGCAATGGGCAACCACACACACACACACACACACACACACACACACACACACACACCTTGACATCACAGGATTTTTAGCCCAACACTTTATCTAGCATACCTTCTATTTTCCCAACTGTCATTTAAAAAAAGAAAACAGGCAACCTAAAAAGACATCTTGTCCATCTCCTGCTTTCCAGCAAATTTCCCTCAGCCAACACAGTACCACACTGCAATCAACCAATCCTTTCCTGACTTCTGCTGGGTAGAGCCTTGCTAATTTATAGAATTCTCGGTGCCCTTAAATATTGAACCCAGGAGTTCTTAAGAAGTACCAGCTGAAAAATAAAAAGAAACTCTGATTTGGACATGATTGTTCAAGTGGCACATACAGGGATTTCTCCGGTAGCATCCCAGGCACAGGTTCATAACCCCATCCAAGCTGAAGGGCACCTCAGCCACCATCTAGGGCAACCTTCATCCTTTACAGATGAGTAAAGTGAGGCCCAAAGAGGTTAAGCAATTTGTCCCAGATCACAAATGTAAAAAAGTGGCAGTCAGCATCTGAATCCAAATTTTGGACTCTAGATAAGCCTTCTTCCCACTCCACTACATCATTCTGTGAGAAGTCCAGGACCTTTTGGGAATGGGGTTAAGTTGTCATAGGAGTCGTACTTTGCTATGGTTGGAAAGAGGTATAAAAATCTTAAAAGTTCTTCAGAAGTAGTAGTTAGAAATGGTGGTGGTAGTGATGTGGGAAGAAGTGAGAGAGGGAAGGAACAAATCATATGTGAGGAGAGGATTTGGGGGATGGGAAAGGATTAGTGTGAGTGGGGAGTGTGCAGTGCAGGGGAGGGGATGGTTGAAAGCGGGAGTTAGGGTAGTGATAACAATAATAGTAGCATCTTAGAATCAGACTTCTGTGCCCTAACCCAACAATTCTGGGATCCATCTGTCTGATTTCTCTTCCCATCTTCTCCTTTAGTGCTGGGGAAAAACAGAAAAGTCCTTTCTGGAAAATTCACCCTTTGCCCTGGTAACCTGGGTTGACCAAGGAGAAGAAAGTGGGCAACCTCTGGGGTCAGAGGCTGAGGGAGACAGAAGGGGAAGCCAGCAAAATGAAACCAGCCCCAATTATAGACTCAGGATCGAAGAATCCCTAGCTCACATTTCTATAGCATGTTTAGATTTAAATAAAGCACTTCCTTCCCAAATGTTTCAGAGAAAGCATTCTCTCCATTTTGCAGATCAAACTGCAGAAGTTCAGGGGGGCTAAATTAACTTGCACAAGATGACACAGTGATTTTGGGTCAGAGTCGGAATTAGAACTCAGGTCTAATATTAATGCTTTTTCAATTACAAAAGCCCCAGGGCACTAGACTGGTTTCAAGAATGGCAAGATCAGACAGACCCTTTTCCTCTCTGAGATCTTTTCTTTCAAGATCCTGTCACAGAATCCTTCACATATGTATTTCCCAGCTGCATCCAACCCCAGGTCGTCTCATAAACAGGGTGAGTTATTTCAGAAGTTTAACCTTAATCTCTCCTGCTGTGATTCTAACCCATTTCCTCAGGCCTGGAGATGGTGAACAGCTGGTCCTCATCCCCTGCATAGGAAGTTGACTCTGGTCCTTTTCTATGGGACCACAAAAAATAGAACAGTTTGGGGCAGCTGGTAGGGTCCCTGTGCCAGGGCTAGGGAAGGCATTTTCTCCAAGAGCTGATCAATAAATTCAGTTCCAACAGCTTTCTCCTACTTGGGTAGAGTCTGCTAAATCCCTAGCATCTGGCCTGACTCTAGGGATGGATCATGAGGAAGGAGGCAGGAATGAGGAGAACAGCTTATTTAATCAAAACTCTTTTTTTCCATCCACCATTCACGAAAACTTCAAAGGGCAGGGCCCAGATCTGGAAAAAAGAAATGAAGCCAGCCAGCATTAAGGGCTCTGGAGAGGGATCGAGTCATTTGAGAAATCAGCTAAGAGTGCATCTCAGCCACCTTGCATGAGAATAAGCAATGAGCTGTGTCAGTGTCCTGGGACCAGAGGATTCTATGGGATGGTGGAGGTGCTGATGATGGAGATAGCGGTCAGGTCATTTATCAGTGGCAGCCCTGAACTTCTCTATCAGTGGGGGCTCCGAACAGGAGCATGATGTGGATAGCATGGGTCAAGAAGATCTTAGTTTGAATCTCACTTCCTATATTATTAGCTGTGTAAACTTAAGACAAGTCATTTAAACTCCATGGATAGTGTTTTCCTCATCTAGAAAATGTATTAGATGGTTTTTAAGAACATTTCCTGTTCTAAAATTTAGAATTCCCAGTCCCTTCCCTCTCAATGAGCAACCAGAGTCTGCAATCCCCATCAATCAGGATCTGGGTTGCAATCCCCAATCAGTTAGGATTTGGGACTGCATCCCCAGCCTGTGAGGTTCCAAACTTACCTCTGTCCCAGGATCAGGGAGCCACGGTCCCAGAAGATCAACACTTTTAGAGGATCTGTGTGTTTCTATTTAATCCAATTGAATCCATTCCCACCACCTCTCCCTCTTCCCAAGTCCTAGGTAAGTAAACAAGGAGTCAGCTTCAGGGCTCCCAACTCAAGCCTCATCTTTTTCTTTTCTATTAAGCCTTCCCTGACTATGGCATCCCTCAGTGGCCTCCCCTCCTCTGACCTTGTTCAGCATTTCTAGCTTATATCACACAGTTTTACACTTGATTGTATACACCATCATCATAGTCCCTAATTCATGGGATGATAGGATTTAAAACTAAGGAGGACATAAAAGATTATCCAACCAAAACTCTTAGTTTTACCAATGAGGAATTTGAGGTTCAGGAAAGGGGAGTTCATTGTAGAGCCAAAATTCTCATCTTGGATTTCTGATTCCAAGTTCATGGGTACTGGTGTTAAAATAGTCAATGAACTGTTTTCAGAGAGCAATAAAAGAGTAATTAATAGTAATCATAGCTAACCTTTATATAGCATATACTATATACATGTGGATGTGCATTTATTATGCTGGGCACTATGTTACTGGCTTTTACAAATGTTATTTCATTTGATCCTCAACACAATTCTGGGATGTAGGTCTGATTTTATCCTTGTTTTACATTTGAGGAAACTGAAGCAAATCAAGGTTAGGTGCTTAGGATCACCCCCAGTAAGTATCTGTAGTGGGACCTTCCTGACTCCATGCTCCTCATTCTATCCACCCTAGATTTAGTGATAATATACCCTTCTTTCTGAGGCTTTCATACCCAATCTTGGGTGTCCAGTGGACATAAAGGAAATCAAAATTGAATATATCTTCGAGCCTGTTGGCAAAGAAAGGAAACTGAGGTCCAGACAGGGAAATGAGTGTCCAAGGATACACAGAAAGTTCAAAGGTCTCTTCCCAACTGAAATGACTCTCAGAGATCTCACGAATGGACTTTTCTAACTAGAAAGGAATTAGTGAAACACCCAGAGCCACCCTCTAATGGGTCTCACCCTTGCCCTCGATCCCCTGGTCCAGAAACCAGCTCAAGGTCCCACTCCATCTTCATCTTAATAAGAGTCCTTGTTAAGCTCTCTCCTCATCTCCTCTGCCCACTGTTCTCACCCTCCTGGGTCTGACTAGTATTATTTCTGTTGTCATGGTGTCGGCAACACCTCTCAATTTAGCTTCCTTTTCACATGTGATTGAGGCAGTTGTGCAGATGAGTCTGGTCCATGGGCTCTGATGCCTATAGGAAATCAGGGGAGGCCGGAAGGAAATGGGAGGGAAGATCTAGGTGACAATGGGAGGAAAGGTCTGCTTTCCCTAAAACATCCATCATTCAGTCGATCCATTAAAGTGCTAAAGAAAGACCAAAGCAGATGAAGCAGCAGCTTACCTATCTATGGGGGTGGTGACAGTTCTGCTCAGTGTCATATGGCATCATGATTCAGCGAGTCAGTAACCTGACTGTATATGTCTTGTCCATCAGAAGAGGAATCTCTTCAAAGCAGAGACTGTTTCCTATCCATCAGAGATTGAAAAGAGCCAAAAGCTGGTAGGTGGAATCTTGGAAGTCAGCTAGTTCCAATGAGCTATTTCAGGAAGCCTTCTAACAGCTCCCCCCTACTAGGGGTTAAAAATCTCTACTAATATGGTAATTAAAGGATTAAACACTGCTCCTAAAGGCAGAAAGACCAGAGTTCAAATCTAGTCATATGTCCTTACTAGCTGTGTAACCCCATCACTTCTATTGGCTTACCACCCAGGGTTGTTGGAAGGGTCAAATGGGATATATTTGTTACGTGCTTAGCTGATATATAGTATTTATTCCCTTCCTCATCATCTCTTCTTTCTAAGACTACAGATAGAGAAAATTGCTGAATTGTATTGGTAGAAGTTTACACTCCAAGAAACTACTTTTCTGTCAAAGATCTGCCTTCTGCCCACACAAAGTCTGCAGTAGTTGTTTTCATTGACATATCATGCTGTTGATATATTGCAATAATAGGTCAACAAAACTTCAATATCATTTGAATGGAAATGGCTATCTAACCTTCCCATGACAATGCGATTTTCTTGAATCTTTACATTTATCTTTATTAAATTTCAATTCAAGAAACATCTTGTCTCTTCTTATTCAATTCAGAACATTGGTTCTGGACTGTCCCCAGATATTTTTATCTAATATGTAAGCTATTTCTTCAAATTGTTCATCAGCTAAAAATTTGATAAACATATGACTTATGCCTTTATCTGAGGTATGCAGTCTCCATTTTCTTCCTTTTTTCTGAAAATCAGTATACTTACCTTTCTTCCATCCTGTTCTACCTCTTGTATTCTTATGATTTTTTAAAATCACTGATATTGATTCAGCAATAATGTCTTCCATTGCCTTCATTATTCTAGGATACAATTCTTCAGGTCCTACTGACTTGAACTCATCAAGGGCAGTCACATGCTCTTGAATTTTCTCCCTTTGCATCTTGGATACCAAATTCCTGTCATTAACCTATAAGAATGGCAGTGGAAAGTGGATTTGGGCATAGAGACCTAGGCTCAAATTCTACCTTGATCACTATCTGGGTCACCTTGGGCAAATTACTTAACCTCTCTTGACCTCAGCTAGAATATAAAATGAGTCAGTTGGACTAGAAAGTCTTCAGGATTACTTCTAGAGTCCTCTAAATTAAAGATCTGACCCATATTTGTCTCTTCTTTTCCATTCAAAGGAAAAAGAAGCAAAATAAGACTTCAACTACACAGCCTCCTCTCTGTCATCAAGTATCACCTCATCCAAACTGAGCACTGTGTCAGGACACAGTATAAAATATTGTCTCCAATGTAATAAGATAAAATGTAAAGGGAATAATTATAAATCCCTATACTTACATTCAAAAAATCAGCTTAAAAGTACAAAACAGGGAATAAAAAAAGTAAAAAAAAAGTACAAGATAAGGGATACATGACTTGAGAGTTATCCATACGAAAAAGATCTGGAGGCCTTAGAGAACTGCAAGCTCAATAATGCAAAATAGGAGTTGAACTCTCCCCCCCACAAAAAAAACCTTATTCAATTACAGGCTGAACTGAGAAGTATAGTGTTGACAGCAAGGAAGGTGATGGTTTCACTGTCTGCTTCTATGGTCAGACTATATAAATTATAATATATAATATATATATATGTAATGTATGCTATGCAAATACACACATATACATACATACATACATACATATAGATATAGATAGATCAGGGCTGCCTGAAATGTGGCCTGCAGTAGGATTTTACACAGCCCCCTGTGGGTTTATTAAATGCTTTAGTAAATGAAGCTGAGCTACTACACAGTTCATGTAGTCTTCTGAGGTCTTTCCTAATTCTGAGGCTTTCTAGTCATTCTTTAGGCTGATCTCAGTCATTGTGTTGATTCTAGTTTGCTATTCAGTCATTGCCATCATGTCCAATTCTTCACAACCCTCTTTGGAATTTTCTTGGCAAAGGTACTAGAGTGGTTTGCCAATTCCTTCTCCATCTCATTTTACAGATGGCAAACTGAGACAAACAGGGTAAAGTGACTTGCCCGGGGTCATACAAGCTAGTAAATGTCTGAAGCCACATTTGTACTCAGGAAAATGTGTCTTCCTGACTCTAGGTCAAGTACTCTATCCACTGTGCCATCTAGTTGCCCCTAATTCCAGTCAGTTCTAAACATCACTGCATTTTGTCCACAAAAACATCATTAGCAGACATCAAATGCCTCCCTTGAATCCAGAGGGACTATGTGCCCCATCTCCCTGATTTGTAAGTTTAGTAAGCAACCATGACAAAGAATTAAATCAGGTTATTTCCTCCAACATGGTTTTGTCCTGCTATTAACCCATCTGTGGAGGTCCCTGGCCAATCATTATAGGTGTCCAGAAATCATCTCTTTTATATTCCATTCCATTTTAGATTTGGGAGATAACTTTAAGTTCAAGTATATATAATGTTCAAAATATACATTTTTATAAAGTTTATAAAGATTTAGAACTCCCCAAGGATAGCATCCATTTTCCCCCCATCAAATTATGAGCTTACTAAGATCAGGAATCATTTCTTGTGAATTTTACTCACTTACCTCTTCTCTTAGGATAGCATTTCTCACAGAGAATATATTGAATGAGGAGAGTTGACATTTTAGAGTAGGTGGATAGAGTGCTGGACCTGAAGTCAGGAAGACCTCAATTTAAATCTGGCTACAAATACTTACTAGCTAAGTGACCCTGGGCTATTTGTCTTAGTTTCCTCAACTGGAAAATGCGCTAGAGAAGGAAATGGCAAACCACTCCAGTGTCTTTGCCTAAAAAATCCTAAAGAGGGTCATGGAGAATTAGACACACCTGAAAACAACCAAACAACAAAACCATAGACTACTACCATAATCACCATTGTCACTGATGATGATGGTGGTGGTGATGATGATGAAATGCTACTCATATCATTTACTGCTCTCATTCTTTAACCATTTTTTTAAAAAATCAGTAACATATTTGTGACTTTCCCAGCTGTCTATACATAGAATCCAACATCACACACACACACACACACACACCCTAACACAAATCATGCTTCCTCTTCTCTCTTCACCTACACCTACCTGCCTCTTCAAATATTGGGAAAAAAAGTCTAGTCAGACTCAAAATATCAGGATACACAAGGATTTTTCCTTTTTGTTCCAAAGATGAAGGAACTATTCTGGAATTCCTGGACAAACACATACACACACACACACACACACACACACACACACAGACATCCTGTCCCCACTCTGGAGCCCCAAGCTCTGTGGGAAGTTCAAATGATGTGATAGTGCAGCTGGGCTGTAATAATGATGCTAATAATCACTGATATCCCGAAGTGCCTTACAAAATGCTTTTGAATACATTACCTCATTCAGTTCTCACATGAAAGCTCTAAGGAAGACAGGAAAAGTAATATTACCTCCTCTGACAGTTGAGGAGCCAAAGTCCAAGGAAGTTAAATGATTTGCCCATGCCACTTAGCTAGCAGAGAGCAGATGGACGATAAAGCAACAATTTTTCTGATTCCCAATCTAATGTATTTCCATTATGCTAACTAGATTTATCAGCTTACCCCAACTCCTACCCCCTGCCTCCAAACCCCAATCTGACAGCCTTGGTAGATATAGGTTCCACTCTCCTCTGTTCTACTTGTCAAGATGCATTTTTCTCTTGCACATTTTTACTTTGAATCTTGCTAGAGAATCGAGCTCAAAAACAAGCTGTCCCATAGTGGAACCCAGAGAAGGGGATGAACCTATATTTGGAGACTGTGAGGGAATGAGAGAAAGATCCAGTAGGGAATTGTCTGATCCCTCAGTCCTTGCTTTAATAGAAAAAAAAATCTCTTGATTTAGACATAAGAGTTGTGTTTTAATTCTGTTTGTACTATTCACTACTTAAATGATCATGGATAAGTCACAACCTCTCAGAGCCTCAGTTTCCTCATCTGTAAAACACGAAGAATAATATTGAAACTAACACTTTACACATTGTTGTGAGGAAAATGACTTTACAGACTTTAAAGTGACTCAGAAATATGAGTTATCAACAATATCTGTTTAACCTTGATTTAGGGATCCCTTTTGTCTCATAAAAGTAGCAACATGATCTCCAGGGTATCTTCCATTTTGAAATCCTATGATACTATCAACTTTTGCATAGATCTCTTGGCCCTGGGAGTCATCAGAACCCATCAGAATGGATATCGCCTCCCTTCCCTGAAGCAATATATTTTTCACCACCAGAAGTTTAAAATTTTTTCTTGCTTTCATCTTTATTCTTCTTGAATTCTAGACCTCATGTCAATCTCCTCTTCCTGAAGGCAGATTTGCTACTTCCAATTATAATTGGAAATGTTATCAAAGATTTCCACTCCCAGCCATGTGCTAGCCACTGTGTCCCAGATATCTAGCAAAGAATAACAACTCACATATCTTCAGTAGCTTAAGTTAATAAAACACTTTTCTTCACAACAGTCCAGTAAGTTAGGCAGGACATGAATCAAAATTGATATAATGTATCTAAACTGCTTGATATACCCTCAAAGCAATAATATTTGCAAGCATTATTATTCCAGAATTATGAAAAAAAGAGAGGTGGAGAGAAGTTTGCCTCACTGGATATCAGTTTCCAAACCTATTAAGATGGGGGGATTGGGAGAATCTCTAGGTTCAGAATTAGTACAATTAGGTAACTTTGAAAATGGCTCAGAGGCGGCTAGGTGGCACAGTGGATAGAGCACCGGCCCTAGAGTCAGGAGTACCTGAGTTCAAATCCATCCTCAGACACTTAATAATTACCTAGCTGTGTGGTCTTGGGCAAGCCACTTAACCCCATTGCCTTGCAAAAACTAAAAAAAATGGTTCAGTGGCAGAACCCAAAGAATATTGATGATGGTTCCATCAGCATTCCATTGAACATAGAGTGCAAAAGGAGGAAAAATATGAATTAAATCTAGAAAGGTAAATTGAAGTTAGCTTGTGGAGGACTTCAAATGACAGGCTAAGGTGTTTGTATTTTATTTTCAAGGCAACAGAGAATTACAGGATATTTTTTAAGCAGGAAAGTGACCTGTTCAGTCCTATAGCATGGCAATATTAATTTGGAAGCTGTGATGGATTGGAGAGAAGATAGACTGTCTATTTTAGAGGTAGGTGGATAGGTGCTAGACCTGAAGTCAAGAAAACCTCAATTTAAATCTGGCTACAGATTTATTTAAAAAAAATTAAAAGATTATTCCAAGAGTTTATGTGAGAGGTGATGAGAGCTTAAATTCCAGTAGTGGTCCTATGGACAAAGAGAAGAGGATGAATGAAAAAGCTGATGTGGAAGAATTCCCGTGACTTGGCAAGTGATTAGATATGGATGGTTTAAAAGAAGAAAGAGTGAATCGATCAACAAACATTTGTTAAATATTGTCTGTGTGCCAGCTTTGTGTTAAGTATTGAAGATACCAAGATAGCAACAAAGTAATCTTTACTGTCAAGGAATTTACAAAACTGTGAACATAGATGGTGGTGATCTTAGCATATACAAAGAGATCTGAAAGGAGAATGGATTTAGTGGGAAGGACAATGAGTCCATTTCCTTTTGGACATATAGAGTTGGAGATACCAAAGGGACATCAATGAAGCTATCCAGCAGATACTAGACTGAAATTCAGAAAAAAAGATTATGGTTAGACATATATATTTATGAGTTGTTGACATAGATCTCATTAAAGCCATGGGAACTGAAGATTTGTGGATAGTGGGAGCACAGAGAGAAGAGAAAATGGCAGAACCAGAGCCAGGATAGCCATACCTGGTAGGATGACACTGGAGCAAACATTGTACATGCTCTCCTGGAAGGAGTTGCCAGCTATACAGTAGAAATAGGAGAGGAAAGATGTTTGACACTGTGAAAAGTTGTAGGAACATCATGCAAAATAAACACCTAGTAAAAGCAACAAACTGGATAATCAAGAGATTATTTCTAACCTTAGGTACAGTAATTTCAGTTGAATAGTAAAGTCTGAAGTCAGACTGCAAGGCTTGAAGAAGTACTAGGAGGTAAGGAAGTAGAAATGGTGAGAGATGATGCTTTATAGTCTCTCACTTGACCTCTGGTCCTAAATCACCACCTACATATTGGACATTTCCATCTGGATATTCTAGAGCACATGTCCAAAACAGAATTCAGTATTTTTACCCCCCAAATCTTCTCTTCCAACTTTGTGTCAAGGGTACAATTATCCTTCCAGTCTGAGAGGTTTACAATCTTTATAATCGGCCAGTTGCGAAATCTTGTCAGTTCTACTTTCCTACTATCTGTTGTATCCATTCCTTTGTCCCCACTCCTTCTTTTCTACTTTAGGCCATCATCACCTTTGCCTAGACTATTTCATAGCTTTCTTTTTTTTAGGTTTTTGCCAGGCAAATGGGATTAAGTGGCTTGCCCAAGGCCACACAGCTAGGTAATTATAAAGTGTCTGAGACCGTATTTGAACCCAGGTACTCCTGACTCCAGCGCCAGTGCTTTATCCACTGCGCCACCTAGCTGCCCCATTTCATAGCTTTCTAACTTATCTCCTGTCTGAAATCTCTCCCTTCTCTAATTCATCTTCTACAGAGCTGCCAAAGTGACATTTGGTTCCACTAAGACATCCACCTGCTCAACAAACTCCAGTAGCTCCCTATTACCTATAGGATAAAACACAATTTCTTTATTTGGCATTTAGAGATCTTTACAGTCTGACTATAACCTACATTTCTAGACTTATATATTATTTATCTTTACAGTCTCTACAATTCAGTCAAACTGATTTTTTCCTGCTATTTTTCACATACAACACACCACCACAACCTTTTCCAATATGTACATTTCTTAATTAAAGCTTCTACATATGGTGTGGGGGTGGGAAGGGAATGAGGTAGAAAATATTTCCAAAGAAAAAGGTTAGTTGTGACGAAGGGCTGATTCCTTTCACAACCTGAATTCAACTTACCTTTCCAGGATTATTATACATTATACTTCTTCATTGCACCTTACATGCAATCCAGTCAAATTGGATTTTCTCTGGTCCTTACCCGCTACATTTGATCTAGTCTGTACTTTTGCACAGGCCTCCATATCAAGAATTCATTCTCTCCTCTTCTCCACTTAATAAAATCATTATTCCTTTAAACTTAGTTCAAATGCCACTCCTTATTTGACACTTTTGCAGATCATCCCAGTTGCTAGTATCACCTCGGTCCCTTAAAATGTTTCCTTGTATTTATTTTGAGCATATTTATGTATTATATATTTTTATGTATTATATGTATTATATAATATATATTAAATATGAGTCCCTTGAAGACAGAAGTTATTTCATTTTTTCTTTATGTCTATTACAAAGTCATATATACATACACATACACACATATAGATATACATACATACATATATACATATATAGCAGGTCCTTTACATTCACTTGGATGGACTGAATTTGTTGGAGTCCTCTGATTGAGCTCCCCAGGGATCTGTCCTTGGTCCTGTACTGCCTACCATTTTTATTAGCGACTTAGATAAAGTTACAAACATCATACTCAACTATCTCATTTGCAGACCACACAAAGCTGGCAGGGATAGCCAACAGACTGGATGACAGAATCTCAGAAAACATCTCAGTAGGTTAGAATCCCAACAGGCTAAGTTAGGAACTAATATCACAAACTTTAATAGTTATTAAGTCTTACATGTAGGCTTAAAAATTAACTTCTCAAGTACAATATGGGGGAAGTATGGCTGGAAAGCATCTAAAAAAAGATACTGGGGTTTTGCCAGTTTCCTCATTTGTAAAAGGAGGGGCTGAGATTGACTGTTCCTTTATGGTTGCACTAAAGGGAAAATCTATGAGTCCCTGAGGTCCCTTCCACATCTGAGATCCTCTGATACTGTAACTTACTGGCCCTAAGGTCATATTGCTAGTAAGTACCAGAGCAAGAATTTGAAATTAGGCTTTCTGATTCCAAACCAGAGCTTTCTCCACTCTACCAAGCATGGTTTAGTGGCCAGAACCTCTCTCAGACTTGCCTCAGTTGTCAATCTGTCATTTAATAGCTATGTGATCTGGGGCAAATCATGTCATCACTCTAAGCTTTAGTTTTCTATAAAACCAAAATAATATCATCTTTGTTCTTCAAAGGGTCAAAGCAAAATTCATATGAAGGGATTTATTTTACATGCATTTTTGTAATCATAAAATTTTATAAAATTTTACAATTTAAGGATGAAGATTCTCTCTCTCTCTCTCTCTCTCTCTCTCTCTAAAAGAAAAAAAAGCTCCACAGACTGTTTTGACTGTATTTAGTTTTTAACAACAAGGCAGGGCTTTTATGTCTTGGGATGTAGTATTTTTTTGGTGATAGAATAGAAGAAAAGTAATGTCCATTCCCTAAAAAGCATTAATGAAAGATTTAAAAATAAATAGAAGAGAGATAAAAGTTCAGAAGAAGATGAAAGGCAATGCTGGTCACATTGTGTTAAATTTTATATATACTTTTAAAAATCTTTCATACACAATCTTCTTTTTCTGTTCTTTTTATATAAAATGTTTGATTTTCATTATTTCTTCTAAATTTTTGTCAGGTTCATGTTAATTTTTACAAAATCAACTTCAGGATGCAGAAACACTAATGGAATTAGTAAATTAGTAAATTAGTAAATTACATTTACTGATGGGATTGTAAATTGTTCCAATCATTCTGGAAAGCAACTTGGATTTATGCTGACTAAAATATCCATATACTTTGACCCAGAGATCTCACTGCTAGGAATAAGCTCCAAGGAGTACAATAATTAAGAAGAAAGGTCCTATAAATATATCAAAAAATTAGCAATATTTCAAATAGTAGCAAAAAACTAGAAACCAAGAAGATTCCCCCAACTGGAAAATGTTTAAACAAATTAGTATGTATGGGTGAAATAGAATATGCCTGCACCAAAAGAAACAATGAAGATAAAAAATACAAAGAAGGATCAGAAACCTTCACACCCTGATGCAACATGAAATAAACAGAACCAGCAAAACAAGATATAGGATGACCATTGTTTGTTATTAAGTCATTTTTTTCAGTCATGTACGGCTCTTCAAGATCCTATTTAGGGTTTTCTTGGCAAAGATACTAGGAGTGATTCGCAATTTCTTTCTCCAGTTCATTTTACAGATGAGGAAACTGAAAGAAAAAGGATGTAGTGCCTTGGACAAATGTCTGAGCCAGATTTGAATGCAGGAAGAGTCTTTCTGACTCTAGGTCTGGTATTTGCTCTATTTCGCCATCTAGTTGCCCCATTAGGATGAACACAACAATGAAGTGGCCAAGCATGGCTCCCCAAAAGAACTCTGAAAATGTATCTTCCTCTCTTCTTTGAATCAATCAGAGATTAGATGAGGAACATTGCATAAAATATCATATTTGGTTAGTTTTACAAAATTATATTTTTTCCTTTTATTTTTCATTGTAAAGTTTGACTTTCCTGGGATAGAGAGATATATTGAGAAATGAAAATTTTAAATCTTTTTTTTAAAAAAAGAGGCAAAATTAGCATCTTTACCCCTTGTGAATCACCCTTCCCTTTTCTGTTCCCTGTCATTTCTTAGTAACTTCTTCCTTCTCATTCACTGACAGTCAATCATTGAACTCCATTAGCTGATCTCATGCAAAGCTGTACCCTTGTCCTGGTGGGGAGTTTCCAAAGAGGGTCCTCTCAAGCTGTGGACCCATGGACTGATAGAGGGGGCAGAAGACAGATTAGGCAAAAAATTGCATTCATACAAAGAGAAACTCAAGCATGTGGTCAAGACTACTATCCAAAATGAACACTGGTTCAAAGAAAGAGAAGGTCAAGGATAAGGATGAAATAGGGATCATCTTCCTGAGTTCAAATTCGGACTCAAACACTTACTAATGACTCTGGGCAAGTCACTTCACCCTGTTTACCTGTTTCCTCATCTGTAAAATGAGCTGGTACAGGAAAAGGAAAAACACTCCATTATCTTTGCCAAGAAAATCACAAATGGGGTTACAGAGTCAGAGACAATTGAAACAACTGAACAATAACAATAATCAAAATCTCTGCAAGGGAGAACACAGTCTTGAGCACATTTAGTTCCTATCCCTAAGGAAGTGATTTTGGACAAAGAACTAAAAGGACACATAATGAAGATGATTACTTCAGATTGGAAGAGGACATTATTCCTGGATAAGGAAGGAATGGGCCAGAGACTCCAAAATTGTTGGACCATAGTAGTAGGCAGCCCAGTGAGTTGAAAGGACATTGGATTTGAAAGTCATGGGATCAGATCTAGATCTGAAAGGGACCTTGGAGGCTATCTAGTCTAACACCCCCCATTTTACAAATGAGGACACTGAGGTCCAGAATATTCATAAGTGTTAAGTTTTGACTCAGGTCCTCAGAAGACTCAGAGTTCAGTTCCTGATTCTCCCCACTTACTAGCTGTAAAATTCCTGCTCCAAGTATCCTCATTTGTAAATTGATCATTTGAGGATATCTGAGGTCCCTTCTGGCTTTAAAGAACTAGAGTCCCTGAGACAAAGTTCTAAATAGAGAAAGGGTAGGGAGGAATCAAACTCTTAGAGCTAAAGGGGACCCTGGAGACCAACAAATCCCTCTCATTTTATAAATGAGAAGTTAAGTGATTTGCCCAAGATCACTCAGGAAGTAGTATTTTTCTTAATCTAAATCACCAGCACCTAAGTCTATCTACTAAACCCTAATTCCTAAATCATTGTGAATTTCTGACTTGAGGAGTTCTATGACTCAAGTCCTAGACTTGGTGGACCAGGATCCAAAGTCTGGAGCCTGGCTCTGTCACATAGAATTTTGGAGGTTTTGTCCAACCACATCAATCACTTTAAGTCTCAGTTTCCTTCTCTGCAAAATGAGGAAACTAGAATACACTGAGCTCTCTTACAGTTCTAACTCTATGACTGAGAAATATTATTTCTGTCTCTTCAGCCCTGATCCAAACCCTACCCCAACCCCCAGTCTCCCTTCTTATTGGCCCCCTGGGACTTCACAAAACCATCTTGTGTATTTGTCTGCATTTCCCTCAGGCCCTTGTAATCTCTCTCTAATCACGCTCTCAAGAGCAGCCCCTGGGAGCCCATAATGTGATCTTTCCTCAGAGGGGTAACATTGTTATATTTATGCTATGCCATAACTGGCCACCACAGGTGGGCCCAGATAAACACACTCCTAAAATACTGGAAAATATTTTCTCCCTGGAGAGGTGACTTTTAGCTGAGGCACAATAGTAAGCCTCCTGGGGGAGTGATTAACTTCAGCTTCCTCAGGATGAGGAGGAGAGGTGATCAATCTTCTGAGGGAAATGAGCCGACCACTTACCCAGGATCTATGCATTGGTCCTTTATTTTTCCTCTCCAAAATGTCACACATCCCATCAATCGATCAGTCAATCAACAAGCATTTAGGAAGCATTTCCCACTGAGTCTTAAGAATCATCTAAGTCTCTCTCTGGATCTATCCAGATATGCCACCTTGCGCTGAACCTGTCTCCTCCTCAATAGGGCAGAGGTGGCAGCATATTTTGACTCACCTATTTCAGGGGAGTTAATTTAAGAATAAAATAATTCTCAATTATCCCCTAGAGGCTCCTCCACTCTGTGGGATACAGGCAATAAGTCTGGAATACTCTTCCAACCACCTCAAAGACTTTTGTACTATTACATGTAACATTCTTCCTCCTGATCTCATCACAGTGGAGAAGTGAACTTATAGGATTTAGAACTCTAAAAATCTTTCGATATCATCTAACTCATTACCACCAATCTCATAAATGAGAATGCTGGAGTTCATGGAAATTCAGTAACCAGCCGCTAAAAAGGGGATAGTATAAAGTCTAGATCTCCTGAGCTAAATTGCAGGTCTTCCTCAAATACAATACTCCATCTCCCATAGCCCCCTCTCCATGCCTTTATTCTGAAGACTTCTTCTTTGAACAGAAAAAAAAGACAAGTTTTATTGGATTGTTGAAATGCATAATGACACTGGAAAATAAGAAAAAGGTTATTAAGGTTAGGTTAGAGACAGATTAAGTTAGTAATAGGTTGTGAAGGGTTATCAATGCCAAAGAAATTTTATTTTGTCTTAGAGGCAATAGGGAGTCATTGGAGTTTATTGAATAGGACAGTGTCTTTGTCCCATATACCTGGAATGTCATCTCCATCTTCTTAGAATTTCTTGTTTCCTTTAAATCTTGGTTCAATCACAGAAATTTAGGTTCCATTAAAGTTTTCTAGTTCATTCTCTCCCCCCATCTTTGTTTTATAGATCAAGAGCATAAGTCTCAACCAGGTGACATGACAACTTTAACCATGTGACCAATTCTAAGTAGAGCCAAGACTAGATTTCAAATTTCCAGACTTTCTCCACTATATCAAGGGGGGTGATAAAGGGATTACAATGGAAAAAATATTAGCTTTGAAATCAAAGGACCTGAGTTCAAATTCAGTCTTTTCTACTATCTATATGACTTTGGATAATTCATTTAACATCCCTGAACTTTCTTTCCTCATCTATAAAATGAGAAGGTTGGACTGGACAGTCTCTATGTTATCTATGTCTGTGATCCTATGACCTCATGAACTCGCCACAAAGGAATAACCAATGCAGAGGAGTCTAATCAAGGAAGACTGATTCTGTGTCAAGGGCCATTGGCACCATTTCCAAGTTATGGAATGACACACACTCTTATTGCTACACATATAATAACATCCACCCACTTCTCTTGACCTGCCAATCTTGCCCAGAAGTAGTAGACATAATGTGAACACTCCATAAATACTTGTTGGCGGCTTATGGTTTCTACTGAATTAGGTGAAAAGCCACCAACCTCAATGTGATAGGAAGTTTAGCAATTTTTCTGGTCTAGACCCATTTTGGTCTAGACCCAATCCTGCTGCTTTGAAGTAGCTTTGACCGGGGCGGGGGGAGCTCTACCTGGCAAGACAAGCATCTTCTACCCAGTAGGCATGGGGGACATCCTGGGTATAAAGGGAGTAATTATATCTTCTATAATGTCTCTCCCAAGTAAGGATAAGTGATCTCAATAACTCAGTTGCTGTTTTTCTTTCTTCCTAATATATAAATATATATATATATATGTATATATATATATATATATATATATATATATATATATATATATATATATATATATATACCATTCCACAATCCACTGACCTGAATCCCCTCTAAATCCCAAAAACAGGCTAGGACCGCCTGCTTTATGGAACCTCAGAACTGGAAGGGACTATAGAAATATTTCGTTCAAATCCACAAAGGAGTACTCTCTAGCACATGAGACTAGATGTTGAGGGCAGAAGAGAAGGGGAAGTAGTGGCTTAAGAAATCACAGGTCCCCAGGGTCACTGTAACTAGAAATTTAAATGGAGAGACAGACTTCTGAAAGGAAGATGAGGACGAAAAGGAAGTAAAAATGCAAGCAACAGCTGTAGCTGGAGAGCCTCTGGATGCTGGAAGGATTGACCAAGTCAGGAAGGATTTCAATCTGTGGGGGCTATGTATAAGAGCATGGATCTAATAACCACCAATGGATCCTAATTGCCCATGACTTTAGGATTTTGACACCAGAAGGACTAGGACTATCAAATGTTGCAAAATTCTATAATTTTACTTTGCAATAAACATTTTCATCTTATAATCTCTATTTTTTTTGTTTTATGGATTTTAAAAAAAAATCACTATTCCAATTGATGCAGACTGGTCTTTTTAGGATATTCTTAAATTCTGGTATCTCTAAAGTTAGAGTAGCATGAATCAAGAGGGGAAGTACTATGCCCCAAAATTTTAGAGTGACCAACTCTCTTCTCACCACTTAGATACTAGAAAGCAAGAAGTGCATCCCTGGGCTCGCTTCTCTGAGCCAATGAGAGCAGGGAATCAGCTGTTCTAATCTCTAACCTCTACTTTATGGAGCTGGGTAATCTGTCTCTAGAAATTCCCCAAAGCGTTCCTATTACTCTGGATTCCCAGCCTCACCCAGAGTTCCCAGTCAGGCTTGGCAAGTGAATTATTCATCCCATGTTTGCGGCTGTGCTAGAGGTACCCACAAGGAAAGAAAACAGAAGACTGGGAAAGGGGCCCAGGGTACTGCTGAGCTCTCCTAAAGAGCCACCTCCAATAATGAGGAGGCAGAGAGGGACCTCCTACACACATACTAGACCAGATGTCCTCCATTCCTTTGCCCCTGTAAAGCCAAGGATAAAGATGATACCATCCTCAGCCTAAAGAGGGAGAGTCCAAGGTGGAATCTTGACCAAGACATATCGTGGCTAGGGTGGAGCCCAACATGCTATTTTCCCTGATTGCCTAGCCCAGTTTTACCCTACTTGGACAGATGTGGGAGGATAGTCAGAGAAAGGGTTCAATATGTGGGCAGAGGGGCATATGTTGGGTGGGGAAAATGTGTTTTGTATATTGTAGGTCTTATTTCAATCAACTGCTCGACTCCATTATACTGCAGAACTCTTAGTCTAAAAGAGGCTTGGGATGCCTCCAAATTCCTCTTCCCTGTGCCAGAGTCCCCTTGTCAGCTGCTTCCCATCTAGCCCAAGCTCCTGCCCTGCCCATTTAGGAATGGTAGCTAATGTTATCATTATCCCCAGTGATCAACTACCTTTCCAATACAAAAGAACATGGGCACAGCTCTCCTGCCGTTTGGTGCCCAGGTTCAGTTTCTGCTTGTCTATTCTCCCTCTCTGGCACTCTGGAAGAGCGAGAGCTAACTCACCACCACCACCACTACAATCTTGTTTTTTGCTGCCTGGCAGCAGCTGCCTCCACCTCATTTGTCTTAACGAGGCTGTGACCAGGGGGTAATGATGAACCACCAGAGAGTTGTTTATTTCTCAACCATCCCTTTCATTATTCATGTCTGCTATTTACCCTACTTCATCTCTTCCCCCAGTGGAGCACACTCTGCTGGACTTTCAGTCCTGGATAAGAGGAATCTCTGTTTTCATCAGAAAATGAATAAGATGATAAAACCACATGAGACAAAGAATAGACGCATGTTCTCCTCCTTCCTCTTCCCAGCCTGGGCAGGAAGATACCAGACATACAAGTTAGCATCTATGTTTAGGGGCATGGGGACAGGGCAGACCTTCTTTCTTAGCCTGACACAAGAATTGTAAATAGGAAACAAGATGAA
Source organism: Macrotis lagotis (assembly GCF_037893015.1). Classification (NCBI taxonomy): domain Eukaryota; kingdom Metazoa; phylum Chordata; class Mammalia; order Peramelemorphia; family Peramelidae; genus Macrotis; species Macrotis lagotis. The sequence goes on along the minus strand of NC_133659.1, from coordinate 102,566,701 downwards.
ATAGTAAAAGGACCATTGAGTTAGGTTCTAATCCTGGTTCCCCCTCTAAAGTTCTTTGGTCATGTAAAAACTCTGGATTTCAGCTTCCTGAAAAACTTGGATTATTGGATTATCTCCTAGCTCCTTCCTATTCTAATGTTGAGAAGACCCTCCAGGAGTCATCTATCATCTCCTCCCTTGCCACCAAACAACAATGGTGCCTTACTCAATCTATTAACAATCTCATCTTTCTCAAAGTGCTCCATAGGACAAGCTTGTTCAAGGGAAGGGTTCATCTTTGTAACTAGCTTAGATCCTTCTTGCTGAAAGTGCTATCTATTGATTCTGCCCTCACTATAATCCAAACATTTATTGAGCATGTGTTCAAGAATGTGTTCAAGAGGGGCAGCTAGGTGGCGCAGTGGATAGAGCACCGGCCCTGGATTCAGGAGGACCTGAGTTCAAATTTGACCTCAGACACTTAATAATTACCTAGGTGTATCACCTTGTGCAAGTCATTTAACCCCATTTGCCTTGCAAAAAAAAAAAAGAATGTGCTCAAGGCATTATGCTTAAGTGTTGAGGGGGAGAAATGCAACAATGGGTGATATATGATTCCTGTCTTCAAAGACTTCAATCTAGTATAGGAGAAGAGATGAGGCATATTCACAAACAGCAATCATTCAAGCAGCATGTAGCAAAAATCATATGAAAGCTACAAAGTTCTATGAGAATTGAGAAGGGAAAGAATTCACATACATATCAAAAGGAGAGGCTTTTTAAGTAAGTGGTCTTGGAGATAGGTCTTATGCTAGGGATCATTTTGTTGTTTAGTCCTTTCTGTCATATCTGTCTCTGTTTGATATTATTGAGATTTGTCTTAAAGATACTCAGTGGTCTGCCATTTCCTTTTCCAGCTCATTTTACAGATGAAGAAACTGCAGCAAAGTTAAGTGACTTGCCCAGGGTCACACAGCAAGTAAGTGTCTGAAGTCAGATTTGAACTAAAGAAGATGAGTCTTCCTGACTCCAAGCCTAATGCTCTATCCACTGCACTAATACAGAAGAAAAGGCCCTGCCTCTGAAGTCAGGGGACATGGGTTCAAATCCCTTCCCATGTCTCCCTGAACAAATCACTTACCCTTCTTGGTCCTCAGATCCCTTTTCTGTCAAATGGAGAGAAGGGGGTTGGGTCAGATAGACATGAGACTCCAGCTCAATATCCATGTCCTATCATCCTTAAAAGTAAGCAGAACCTTAGCAAGGGGAGATGGGAATAATCAATTTTGTAGGTAAGGGGAAGATCAGGAGCAGAGACACCTAAGTGGAAAAACAATGTCCAGAGAATGGAGAGTTGCCCACTTCAGTGGCAGCATTAGAATTTATGTGGGAAAGAAATGGTAGATAAATTTACACAGGTAGGTTGAGCCCAGCTCCCAGAGGACTTCAAATGCCAAATTAAGGGGTTTGGACTTTTTAAAATATACAATTAGGAATCATTGAAGATTTTTGACAAGGAACACAACCAGAAAAGAGTAGTGTCATAGGAAGGAAGGAAACCAGCATCTATTCAACACTGAGAGATCAAAAATACTTTACAAATATAATCTCCTTTGACTTCCTCAAAAATCCTGGAAGGGAAGCACTGTTACCATTCTCCTTTTAAAATTGGAGGCATACAAAAGTTAAGTGATATACCCAGAATAACATAGTAAGAACTGGATTTGAACTCAGGTCTCCCTGACTCCTGGCTCAACACTTTATTCATTGCACCTGGTTTTCTCTAATGATTACAGGGAATCCTAGAGCAGCAAGGGTGGTACAGTGGATAGAGCACGAGCCCTGACCTGAATCCAAATTTGACCTCAGACATTTGACACTTACTAGCTGTGTGACCTTGGGCAAGTCACTTAACCCTGACTGCCTCCCATCCAGAGCCATATCCAATCATCCTGATCCATATCTGGCCACTGGACCCAGATGGTTCCAGAGAAAAAAGTGAGGCTGGTGACTTAACACAGCATATCCTCTCTCAAATTCAAGTCACTTGCTTGTCATGGTTTCGCCTCCCAGATCCCATGGGATCTTCCTTGAGAATAAAGGACAAACAAAAACAATGGATTACAGGAAGGAGAAAACAGAGGTAGGGGAAGTCAGGAACCTACTGCAAAGAGCAAAGGAGAAGTAATGAGGACCTAGACTAGACAAGGACAAAAGGAAGGAACCAACCTGAAGGTTGTCTCATGTTTCAGAAAAGACTTTTATTCTAAGTGACTATACTAGCTTCCCTTATCCAAACTATCTGCTTTATAGAGAAGATTTGGAACCCATTCACTTTCTTCTCTTTCACAAATTTCTAGATTTAGATGGCATATATTTCTAAGAAACAGAAAACCAGAAAATCTCCTGTGTTCAACCTCAATGATATAAAGGCAGAAGGATTAGATAACTATTCTTATCCCCTTTACTGGTCAAATGAAGCCAAGGCCAATCCAGAGCAGCAGGTGGTGAAAAAGCTAAGTAATCCCTAATCTACCCATAATTCAATTTTTAATATTTCTCTCTGTCAGGGTCTAATTCAAGCAGACTTCCAACCCTCCCCCACATAGCTTATCCTTCACATCTCAGGTTAGGAAAGCTTCCAGCAATGACCAGAAGCAGGGCTGGCATGGACCCCACTGCCCACTAGGGTAGAGGTGCCCCCAGCTTGGAGGAAAGGGAACAAGGGGCAGATTTGAGATCGGGTGTCAAATCACAGCATCTGACAAAGATCCAAAAAAGCAAAACCAACACTATCCCTTCAAATCCTAGAAAAATTTGTCCTAAATTCTTCCAGTTCATTCAAGACCAACACCAGTGACCAATCACCCAAAACAAAACATAGATATGGTTAGGCTGGAGGCAATAGCTAGCTGGGAATGGAAAGAATCACAAAATCTGACTGCTGGAATGGGCTTAAGATATCATCTTGTCGAAACTCCTATTTTAACAGATGAAGAAACTGAGGGCCAGGGAATAAAGACAGTAATTTGCTCAAGGTCCCATAGTAAGCGTGACAGTCCACCAGTCCAGTCTCCTTTCTAGCTAAACAGACTGAGAATCACTCAGACCATCTGTATGTAACTGAAGTCCTTTAGAGCCTTGCCACTATCATGTTCCCCCCACCACCACCCCATAAGTAAAAGTGTGATACGGAAGAAAAAGAATTGAATTTGAAGTGAAAGAGTGGGGTTCTATATTGCTTGTGACCTTTGAAAAGTCACTTCTATATAGGGTTCAAATTCCACTCCTATAAAGTGAAGTTGTATTAAGTACCCCTTAAGCCAACTCTAAATCCTACAAAATAATCCTAATCAGTTCCCAGGGGGTTGTTTGTTTGTTTGTTGCTCATAGCACAGTCCTCTTAGCCATAATGAATCACGGTTTATTCTGAACATTCAGAATGGCAATAAAGAAGGGCTTCCTGGTAGCTGAGCTTGCAGACCCAGTACCTGAGTGTTAGGATTCCTCTGATTCTTCTTCCTTTCCTCCATCCCCTTACTTTCTCATTTCTTTACTTCATAGGGATTCAAAGATGGGATGGCTTTCTACCTTCAAGGATAAAGCTGAAGCCAGTCTGGGAAGAACAGGAAGCATGCTGCAGCTGGGGGTGGAATCTGAGGATTTTATGCAAAGAACTCGTGGTCCATAAGTGTAAGATAGACCCTCTCATGGATGTCATGGGACTAATTCAAACATGGGCAAACTGAGAGGTCAAGAACCTGTATGCAAATGGAATGTAAATCAATATACAAACAAGTAATTAATTAGTGGCAAATCAGTGATTTGGATCCCAATCTGGAGACCAAGCCTTCTTTCATACCTTCCGGTCTCCTATTTATGACTGAATAACCAACATATTACTTCCTTTCCCTCCCCAAAATGCCTTAAAAATAGTCCACCAAGGGTCTACCCTCTCTGTCCAAGTCACACAGGGATGCAGAGGGCACCCCAGTACTTGGTCAATACTAATTTAATTTGCAGTGGTGATGGCAGAAAATAGAATGGCTTTTGGTTGATTATCTAAGGTAGGGAGCCAAATGCATCCAATGCTCCTGGCTAGAAATGTAAAAATCTCTATCAGCTGCCTTTAGTTTATCCCCATGTTTTCAGACACTAGCTTCCCAATCTTTTGAAGGAGTGATGGGTATGGACCTAGACTGGAAATATCACAAGCCTCCCCGACCATATCTCTACTTTAAGAGGCTAGAAACACTCAAGGAAGACCTGAGATGGTCAAGAATCATGGATTATACCTGCAAGGGAGAAAAGGAGTCTATTTAATCCAAGACTCTTGTTTCATAGGAGAGAATATGTATCCAAATGACACGCCTCCCCAAGAGGGGAAGGAATGTCCAAGATCACACAGGGGCCAATCCTCAGACTCCAGACTCAATGTTCTTCCCATCCTATCACACTATATCTTCAAAGAAGCCCTGGACGATGAACAGAACCTGGAATATGAAACAGAATTTTTTCTTCCTTGTTCTCTTCCTCGAATGCCTGCCTCCATATCCTCCTCTCCTTATCCTCATAAATGGCTACTTGGGTCTGCAAAGTTTGTGGAATAAGCAACTTATTTGGGTAGAGCCCTACCCTGATACTGAGTGTATTAAACTCTCAACACACCCCAAGTTCCTAAAGGGTTAGTGTCTGAACTGAGATGCAACAGCTGACCTCTTCAGTCACTGAGAGCAGAACAAAGAGAATGAACATAGACTTTGACAACAAGGAAGGGTAGATAGTGAACAGCAAAAAAGGTTGTCATAAAGACAAGCCCAGCCCAAATGACATGCAAACTCATTTTTCTCCTTTGTCTCTGGAAAGAGAGAGAGAGAGAGAGAGAGAGAGAGAGAGAGAGAGAGAATGAGAGATAGAAACAGAGAGACAGAGAAAGAAAGAGAAACAGGGACAGACAGATAGAAGGGGGAGGAGGGAGAAAAAGGAGGAAGAGAGGGAAGAAGGAAAAAAGGAAGGGGAAAAGGAGGGAAAAAGAAAGGAAGAAGAGAGGAAAGCAAGAAGGAAAGGAGGAAAGAAAAAAGAAAAGAAGAAAGGAAGGAAAGTGGGGAAAGATTGGAATAGAATGAGGTACCACCAAGACAATGTATTGGATTCAAATTCCATCCCAGCAAACATTAATTAAGCATCTCCTGAGAGCAGGCACATACCCAAAGATGAAAACGGGAATGGTTCTTGCCCTCAAGGGTTTACAAAGTTCTAGGGAGGAAATGGTAGAATGTAGGGGACGGGGAAGAAGGAAAGGAGAGACAATGGAGACACACATACAGACTACTAAGGCTGCATGACCCAAGGTAGAATATAATAAAGGAAAAGAAAAAATCTAAGCAAAGTGTTCTTGGAAAATCTGAGTGAGGGCCATCCCATGTGGTTGGATGCTGGCCAGCAGGTGAGAAAAACAGAAGGCTTGCAGGAAGTAGCAGAAACAGATCAGAGAGTTGGAATGTGAAGGGACTCTTAAAATCCTCTAGTCCAACCCCTCTCACTTTACAGAGGAGGCAACTTCATTTTATCCAAGGCCACACAGTAGTTGAACCGAGACTCAAACCCAAATCCTCCCACTTCCAATCCAGTACTCTCCCTACTTAAAGCCACAGCAGCACCTTGACGGAAGATCCTTGTATAAGAGAGTCTAAGTGTTAAGTAACTGGAAGAGATTGTGTATCATTCCCTATGAGACCAGACCTTAGGGAGACAGTAGTATATTCTAATTGTTAATTATCTTAGTAATAGCAACAACAGAGCTTTTGGATGCTTCCAGTTGGCATCTACTCAAAAGTCAGGATTTCTGGAAAGGAAGAGTTGCTACATTGAAGAGTGCTTTCCCTATAATCAAGTCCTTGGCCGATGGGGCCCATCCTGCATGTAATGTGCTAAGATCAGATTCATGTGAGCAATACAGTGATTTGCTCCTAGTCATTCCTAATTATTTATGGACCTCAAGTTCCCACTAAGGTTGATCTTACAAGGGATTTAAAGCTTTTTGGAGCAAAGGGCACACCCTTGGTGACCGGGGACTCATCAGAGGAAAGAGCAGAGACTGACTGGTATGGAGGTACCAGATGACCTCCAAGGAAGACATCAGGCCTCAGGGATGAGGAGTCACCCTGGCTTCTGTTACCAGCTCTGCCTCTGACTTGCTGTGTGGCTGTGGATAAGTCACTTTATTCTCTCAGAGTCTGGCTTTTCTTATCTCTGTCATAGGAATAAGATCCTTTCTGGATCATAAAAACAGAATGAGGTAACCTACATAGAAGCATTTTGCCAAGCCAGGCCATATTCTTTGAGGGAAGGACTCATGTTCTAGTTCTCTCTCCATCTCCTCCTGTGTCTTGTTCTTGGGGGCTCTTAAATACTGGTTGAATAACTGAAATTAAAGGAGCTGTTCAAATGCAAAAGAGAAATAAACTCTTTTCCACTGCCTTCTCCTGCCCAGAAATAAGAGGACCCCAGATTGCCAGACTGCCAGATTGCCAGAACAGTGTCAGCCTGCAGACCAGCAAACAGCAGCCCTCCTCCCTATCTGGGAAATAGCAGGTGTTGAAGACGGTCAACCCTCCCAGAGAGAAAGAGAAGCTTGTCACATTTAGAGAAGAGACCAGCCCATTTTGTGGCTATCCTGGCAAGGCCACTACCTGGCACTTGGCCAGGTTGCTCCCTGGCACTGTGTGGCACAGGCACTGCCTGGGTAAACTACATCATGTCCTGGCATCCCCGGGCACTAAGCTCTGACGTGAACTGGGGCACCAGCATTGAGAATTGATACTGCCTGGGCAATAGCACTACCCAGACTCCAACAGGAAAACTGCTTCCTACCCTGCTCCATGGACTGAGACTCAGAATGTTTTTTCAACAGAACAAGGAACATTAAGATAGAACATAAATAGTTCCCTCTCCAATGCCCACAACAAACAGTATGGGAATGGGCGGTGGACTGAGGGAACCAGGATCCTTAAGAACCACAATGCAATCCTAAAGGCAGATCCATTTTCCTGGGTTGGCAAGCCTGTTCCCACCTTCCCACCTTTCTCTGGCTCCCTAAGGGCTTGGGAAAAGGGGGTATAAACCCTAACATTCTACAGCCCTAGCCTCTTTCTTGTCCTTATCTTCATTCTGTCTTCATGTCCTTATCTTCAGTCTCCATGGCCCTGAGTTCAAGCCTTAGCTGCCGTCATAATACCCCGAGTCCCTTAGACCAACATCCAGAACAGAAGTGGAAATAAGCCTTGGGCTATTTTGAGATAACAGCCAAAGCTCCCCTCGGTGACATGTCCAGTTGGGAGAACTGAACCTATGCTCAGAGGGCCCACCAATTTCCCTGTTCTAACAGTACTCTGCTGAGTCTGAGCCTTCCCTTCTTGTCTATCCAATTCCTACCCACCAACCCAATAGCACTCTGACACTAAGAGCAGGACAGCAGGCTTGATGCCTGGCTATAGCTACATTTTTTGAAGGTAATACCCCACTGGTGTCTCTGCTTCTTCAGATGTGTTGGGAAGGAAAGGTGGGAGCACAGCACATCCCACACTACCAGTGGCAACTGATGTCATTCAGGGCTCCCCAGACATGGGGGTGGAGAAAGGAGGGGTTGGTTACCTTCCGTCTTCCCCTACTGACCTGAGTGGGATCTTGACTCGGAGGTAGCGGTCAACAGCAATGGCCAGCAAGGCCAGGATGGAGCTCTGGGTGAGGATGAGGACAGGACAGGCCACCATGAGACAGGTGTAGAAATGGGTCTGGGGACCAATGTTGATAAGGATGGCCAGAGGGATGACCAGGGCCCCCACGGCCACGTCGGCCACAGCCAGCGACACGATGAAGCAGAAGGTGGCATCCCGAAGAGCCTGGTTCACCTTCACAGCCCAGATCACCAACACGTTCCCGGGCACTGACACCAGGGCGATGAGCACCTCGATGCCAATGTAAGCGGCCTGGAAGGCCGATATGGAGTGTGGCATGGTGGGTATGGGGCAGGAACATCAGCCGGCAGGCACTGGTGGGCACACAACAGGCACCTGCGGGCATGGGAGCCAAGGGGGTGAGACCCTTGCTAAGGAAAAATAGAACCTGGGCAAGGGAGCTGTCCTGGCACCCTCTAGAGGCAAACACCATGTGCCCCCACCCCTCCCCAGAGCCAAAAGGGGGAGGGCAGCCCCAGCCCTCTTTGACAAATCTCTGCCCCAGCCCTCTTTGACAAATCTCTGCCCCTGGCCCTTATCATTCCCACAGGCTCCATTGAGCAACTTAAAAATAGCTCTGCCGGCTCCCCTTGCACCCCCTCCGCCCCCTTTATCAGGCGTGAGCCGCCCAGCCCCCCTCGGCAGCACCTCTGGGGGGTCCCACCGTTCCACCCAACGCCCCCCCCCGTGCCCAGCAGGCGAGGGGCTCACCATCCTGCCAGCTGGCCAGCAGGAGGTCCCAGGGGCCGGGGGCCGGGCCAGGGCTGAGGGGCAGCGCTTGTCCGGGCGGCGGGCGGCTCCGGGGCGGCTGCGAGCCGCAGCTCATCCTCCTCCGAACTCCTCTCTCTGCAGCAGTGCCAGCGCTCTGCCTTTCAAGCAATCACATGGTGCGCCAGCGGCCCTGGAAGCTTTAAAGAGATACTGCCCCTGCTTCTGCACCTGTAATGGGGAGGGGGTAAGAAAAGGAGCCCCTCACGTCCCCAGGGTGCGCCCGCAGCCTGAGGCCTCCGGTGGCTTGGAAGCCAGGCGGGCAGGCCCCTCAGTGCCCAGTCTCCTGACATCTGGGCAGGACCCCTTGCCCACCGCCCGCGCCGCCCCACGGGGTGGTCCTGCTCCTCCCACACTCACGTCCAAGACAACGACTTAGGGACCGGAGCAAAAGCCAAGCCCCAGACTTGCCCAAGGTGACCCCAGCAGGCACCACCTGGGCTGCCGAGCCTCGGTGCAGCACCCAGGTCAGAATCCTCTGCTACCTGATTCATATGGGAGTGGCACCACCACCCCCCCCGGAGTGTACAGTCCAAGCCTGCGAGTACCCTGGGGTGCCCTGGTTTGGGTCTCTGGCACAGCTCCCACACACCTCGGAGCCCGCCCAGAGGGAGGGGACAAAGTGACAGTTCCAACCTGCACACCGGTGGATCCTCCCTCCTGACTCTGGTTCTCTTCCCTCTTCCTCCCCCCGCCCCAGCCTTTACCACCTCCCCATCCCCTCCCGCTCTCCCTCCTCCCGGTTTCTGAACAAAGGAAATGAATATGGGTGAGAAAAGCGACAGGACTACGGGTTGTCGATTCAACCATCCAACCTCAATTCGGAAAACCCCACTCCTCCTCAGTCCCCGCTCTCCCCCGCCCCGCCAAGACTCTGTTGGCCCAAAGCAGACTTGCGGGGGTCCTGCTCTATCCTCCCCCCATCTCCGATCGCCCCCTCCATCGCCTGCCGATTGCCATCAGTCATATAGGTATCCATTCCATATCTACCATCTGGCAACGGGACACCACACTAATATATTTCCAATGTCAACCTCTCCTCCAGCACTTTAGCACCTTGGAAGAATCCGGCCACGTACTCAATAGAGTGTTCTCCCTGGATACCCCCAAACCCACAGGGTCATACTTGGCTTTCACTGCTGAACTACTTCCACTCCCAAAGGTTCCAGGTCTCTCCTTTCAGCTTTTAGGCTGAGTGTCCCCACCAGCTTTCTGAAGAGATTTCCCTACCTCCCTCCGGGTCATCCGGATCCAAGCTTAGTCTGGGCCTGGGGGAGTACAAACCCTCACCTCCACCCACACAGAAATCCCTTTGGGGGGATTTAAGGGAGGAGAGGGCTGAGGATGCAAGAAAAAGATCGGGGGATCTTACTAGAATGTGCCCCCTGAGCCATGACCCACCAGTGTAGGGCCCTCCTATGAAAGGAGGGGAAAGATCAAAAGATGATCAGAGGCTGATGGAAACATCTTGCACTATCAAGGGTAGGCAATGGAGATAACTTTGTGACTTTTCTCTTCCCCCCCTCCACTCACTCTGAGGATCATTTCCCATTCAACCCCTCCCACCATCTCCTGAGACCTTTGTCTTCAGCCCACTTGCCAAAAAAAAAAAAAAGAAAAGAAAAGAATAAACACACAAACCCTACCCCCTATCTGAATGATAGCTCCAGTTTAATTCAACAAATATTCATTGCTTGCCTACTGTTAAACCTTACCTAATTTAGATCTAAAATAAAAACAACAAAAAGTGAGGTTATAGATGAAGTTTATTCTCTGAGATTTACCAAGAAATCTATAGATTGTAGCCATTTATAGAATGTTCTCCCCAGAGAAAAGGGAGAAGGAAGTATTTATACCATGACACACAAGGACTACAAACTTTTTGGTGGTCAGCCAATCAGGTTGAAAAATGCCATCCATATACATTGTTATCTTGTCACATATGTTTCAGACAAGGATCTAAATGAGAAAAAAAACTAGTTATCTCCTTCCTGGTTAAAGTTTCACCATATTAGGAACCTATGTGACTATTGTAGAGATAACTAGGCAAGTTTCCTAATTTCTAATCATCTGAATTCCTGGGATTGTCAGGATAACTAACAAATAAAGAGATAGCATTCCAGACTTGTAATCCTTAATTAAGAGTGAGAAATCAGGGACTTTGACCAGAAATAAAAATTGTGAAACCTACTAACTTTGACAATACCGAGTTTAGATCAGACAAATGTCCCTGTCCTTATGGGGCTTTTTTACAGTAAGCTTCAAATACTATATGACTTCTCCAGTTCTATTCTTTGCCCAATTACTTTCTGCATCATTGGTCTAGTGAAAAGAACACTGAAGTTCCTAGAATCAAAATCTGTGGTTTCAAATGCTCACTAGGCCACTTTATGACTGTGACCTCCGGCAAAAGTTAGGAGATTTGATCATTTTCCCCCAAGTATTTTAATCCCACTTGGGAGAGAGACTAGACTTTTTCTACTGATCCCAAACGACCAAAATAGGAGCAAATTTGGGAGAAGTTATAGAAAGGTAGTTTGGGGTTTGAAATAGGAAAAACTTTCTAACAATCCAAAAATTGAATGGTCCTCTGCCCTCACTTTAAGTCTTCAAGCAGAAGCTGGACATCCACTAGTCATGGATGTTCATAGAAGGGAATTCTGCTCCAGTCCAACTTGGACTCCATGGTATCTGAGAGTCCTTCCAAGACCCCAGGTGTAAATTTTGCTATCTCACTATTCCCAGTGGCACGAGAATCACACAATACTAAACAAGGCAGACAAGGAAGAGTAGGGATTATGACAACCATCTAAAGTTCATTTTGTTTATTCTCCCACCTCCCAAAAAGGCTTGTCCTATCTTGGACACTTTCATCTTTCTGTGCATTCTCCATCTCCTCTGAGAGTCTATCTAAGTGCTTGGATGCAGAGAGAAGAGTACTGGAATTGGACTCTTAGGTCCAAATGCCAATTTTGCCAACATGCTACCTTTGTGACTTTTAGTAACTCAAAGAAAATTTTCTGGGGTCTCAGTTTCGTAATCTGTAAAATTGAGGGAGTTGCTTTAGGAGACTACTAAGATTCTTCCCAAATGTAAATGTACAGTATAAATCTGCATCCTCCTCTTGCCTGCCAAGAAATGGTGTCATCAATAACCCCCCAAGACATTAAGTCTGCATTTTTATGGTTTTTTTAGTAAAACATCATGCAAAGGTCCAAATAAATTAGGAGGAAGGGATAGTTTAGCATTCTGGCCCACTGAGGCCCTAGAATGCTTATATGACCCTAATCACCTAAAACCATGGATCTGGATGAAACTCTTGAAGCATTTCTCTATTACATTTCCCTAGCCCCACCCAAAAAGGCAGAACTTTCCCAGAAATAATGAGCTGTAGTTTCCTTAAATATGCATCTCCTCTCCACCCAAACCTACTACCTGAAAAAACATACAATTTCAATTCTCATGATACATGCAGGTGATTTTCAGGTTGCCCACTTTAGATTAAAACAGACTGAAACTCCTGCCTATCCCCTCACCACCATCCCCAATCACATTAAGTCAGACTGGGTGGGACCTGCTGAGAAAGAGAATTGGAAAGATTCCATTTGGTGAACAGTCTGTGTGAAGAGTCTCTGGACTCCTCTAAAACTAAGACACTTCCCAGGCAACAGGACACACTTAGATCTGAATTTCACGTGTGGAAGGAAGAGCACAGTAGGGGAGTGGATAGGAGGTCTGTAAGAGGACTCACTCAAAGACTGATTCAATTCAACAAATATTTATTAAGTAGTAACTAAGTGTCAGATACTGTCCTAGATATTGGGGTTACAAAGGACCAAAAATAAAATGACCAAAAAACCCCCAAACAAAAAAAAAATCCTTGTTTTCAAGGGTCAAGGATGGAAGAATTGCAAGGGAACTCAGGAGCCATCTGTGTATATACAGTAAATATAAAGAATTCAAAAAAAGTATAAACAAAGCTAGAAGGTCTAAAAATTTGCCCCAGGTGTAACGATTTCTTAGTTCTCCTTGGCCCCCAGAAGACAGACTCATTAGAACTCAACTTCTTTTCCAACCTCTTCTTATGGTTAAGTCTTTCATTTTCATCACTGTTCCCACCTATGGGGACCTCTGCTAAGCATCTTTTTTCCACTACCTCTATCCTCCTTTCCTCACCTCCTCCTCTCTTCATTCTCCAATCTCCTTCACCTCTTTTTTTCTTTTTTCTCTCCTCACCCTCCTATTTAATTTCATAATGAAGAGAAATGCCCATTCATTCTCTCATTAAAGTTCCATTTTGGGATTTTTTTTTGTCTTCCCCCAGGTGCAACATCATCTTAAACTCAACATGTCCAAAACCAAGTTCATGATCTTCCCCACCTAAACCCCACTATGCCCCTCCTCTTATTATTATTACCATAGAGAGCAATACTATCCTCCCAGGGCTAACAACCTAGAAGTCATCCTGGACTCCTCACTATCTCTCAACCCCTCATAGCCAAGCTGTTGCCAAGGTCTGTTGAATGCACATTTGCAAAATGTCTTCTCTCTTCTGACACTGCCTCAATTTCAAGTTCTCATCACCTCACACCTAGATTATCATAATAGCTGCTAGTGGGTCTACTTGCCCCAAGTCTCTCCTCATTCCAATCTATTCTCCATTCAGCCATTTAAAGTGGTTTTATTAAAGCAGAGTGCTGACCACCTCTGTCTCTCTCTCTCTCTCTCTCTCTCTCTCTCTCTCTCTCTCTCTCTCTCTCTCTCTCTCTCTCTCTCACTCACACACACACACACACACACACACACACACACACACACACAGACAAAACTCTAGTGGCTCCCTTCCTAACCTAGCCCCCTTCTACCTTTCCAGGTTTCTCATTCCTTACTCTCCAACATATCCTCTTTGACCCAGTGACATTGTTTTCCTTGTTGCTCCACAAAAAGATACCCATCTCCTCCCCTCTAGACATTGCCTCTAGCTGTTGCCTGCAACATTCTCCCTGCTCATCTCTGCCCACTGCTTTCCCTGGCTTTCTTTGCAACTCAACCAGAATCTCTTCTATAGGAATCATTTCTCAAACTCTCTTTTTTTTGGATACAAAGGAAGTTTTTTATTTTATTTTAATTTGAGAAATCAGCTTCCCCCTCTGAATGAGTTCCAATACTGTCCTCCCATTTTCTAGCTGCAGTGGGTTATGAATCAAAGAATAAATAACAGCATAGCTTCTTGCTCTGCCTGCTCATGATCTCTTGTGACCTCTCAGATCAGAGTAAGGGCTGGAAGATCAGGCAAAAGATTTTAAGTCTCCCGTCTCCCCATTTCCCAGCAGGCAGAGCTATCTGCATTCTGTAGCTCCATACCGGCCCTGTAGAAGGATCTCAGGCAGATGGTTCAGCTCTGGGCTGCTGGACTTTGCCAGTCTAAGCTGAGGGAGGAAGGAATATCTGAGCTAGGCCCAGAAAGATGGGTGAATTTTTTCTAGATTGGGCTAGGGTCACACTGCCATATGAGGAGATCCATAGGCAGTGACCATGAGAAAAGGTCACTTCTATTACAAAACAGAGAAAGTCTGTTAACTACCTACTATGGAAAGAGCCACAGGATGTACCATGATATGAGGAGGACAGACTGGTAAGAGATGAGCCCCATCCTTGGAGAGCGTAGACGGATAGAGCTATAATACCAGATGGGGGTCGGCAGGGCAAAATTACACACACAGAGGAAATCAGAGAAACCTTCAGGGAGGCAGGGGCAGCCACCTATGCCTTGGAGGATTGATCTATTGATAGGAGAGAAACTCCAAAGAAAAGGGAGGAAGCATTCTCAGGGTGAACAAATCGTGCCAAGGCAGGAAATGGTCATGAATAAATCCCAGAGCAGAATATTAGAATGCAGTGAGATTTTAAGCATTGAATATGGACAAAGCTGAGTTCGAATACCACTTCTGCTATTTACTAACCATGTTAGATGGTCAGTTAACATTTATTTTTTTAAAAATTTACTTTCCATTTATTTCAGATAAAAAATGATGGCAGTCTACTTCAAATTTGTCTAATCTTCTTATTCCCCCTGATTATAAGAAATAGTAAGTTCTTCCTTCTTCCCTTTTTCTTCCCTAGGAATTTCTTTCCCTTACCTTAATCTTCTTTTTTTAAAATTATTTTCACATTATTATAATAATCTTATTGTGAAAGTAAACTTAAGTCCCTCCCCCCCCCCAAAAAAAAGAAACCTTAAGAGAAATGAAGTGAGAGGGGAAAAAAGTGTACTTCAGTCTGTGTTCAGATACCATCAACTCTGTCTTTGGTATGAGTTGCCTTCTTTATCATAAGTTCATCAGAGAAGTTGCTTCAATATTTTTTCACACAGTTGCTATTGTTAACTGTATTACCCTCCATTCTATTCTGCCCTACTTCCATTTATTCTGTTCTCTCTCTCTCTCTCTCTCTCTCTCCTTTTACCCTGTCCCTGTTCAAAAGTGTGTTGTAACTGAGTGCTCTCTCCCATGATCTTACCTCTCTTCTAGCACCTACTCCTCCCTCCCCTCCCCCTTTCCCATTTCTCCCATCTCTTTCCTCTCATTTTTCTGCTAGGGTAAGATAGATTTCTATACTCTAATGAGTGTGAATGTTATTTCCTATCTAAGCCCTTTCTAATGAGAATGAAGGATCACTCATTCCTCCTCATTTATCCCCCTTCTACTCCATTGCAAAAGCTTTTTCTTGACTCTTTGAGAATTATCTTAGCCCATTTTACTTCTCCTTTCCCTTTTTCCCAGTATTTTCCTTTATCACCCATTAACTCCATCTTTATACTTTATTATATCATTATATTCGACTCCCTCCTGTACCTTGTCCATATATGCTCCTTCTAACTACTCTTATAAATGAGAAGGTTCATATGAGTTGTCAGTATCTTCGTCCCATGTAGGAATACACACAGTTCAACATCATTAAATCCCTCATAATTAGTCCTTCCCATTCGTCATCTCTGTGTTTCACTGAGTCCTGTACTTGGAGATCAAACTTTCTATTCAGTTCTGGTCATTTCAACAGGAAAGTTTGAAAGTTCCCTGTTTCGTTGAAAGTCCATCTTTTCCCCTGAACGAGGATGTTCAGTTTTGCTGGGTAGTTGATTCACAGTTGTAAACCAAGCTCCTTTGCCTGCCAGAATATCATATTCCAAGGCCTATGAGCCTTTAATATAATAGCACTGCCAAATCCTATGTAATACTGACTGTGGATTCATGATATTTGAATTGTTTCCTCTCTGGTTACTTGTAATATTTTCTCTTTGACTTGAAGCATTTGGAATTTGACTATATTATTCCTAGAAGTTTTGGAGGGGATCTCTTTAAGAAGGTGATTTGTGGATTCCCTCAATTTCTATTTTACCCTTTACTTCAAGGATCTCAGGGAAATTTTGCTAGATTATTTCTTGAAAAATCAAGTCTAGGCTCTTTTCCTGGTAGCCCAATAATTCTTTAAAAACTTATTTGTTTGTTTGTTGTTTGTTTGTTTGGTTTGTTTGTTTTTCACAAAGCAATGGGATTAAGTGACTTGCCCAAGGTCACACAGCTAAATAATTATTGAGGGTCTGAGGCCAGATTTGAATTCAGGTCCTCCTGACTTCAGGGTCAGTTCTCAATCCATAGCTCCATCCAGCTGCCCTAGCCCAACAATTTTTAAATTATCTCTTCTGGATCTGTTTTCCAGGTAAGTTGTTTTTCCAATGAAATATTTCACATTTTCTTCTAGCTATTCATTCTTTGGGTTGTTTTATTGTTTCTTGATTTCTCACAAAGTCATCAGTTTCCTCTAGCTCCATTTTATATTTGAAGGAGTTATTTTCTTCAGAGAACTTTTTTATCCTTTTTATTCCAATTGGCCATTTCTACTTTTTAAGGTATTCTTTCCCCATTTGCCTTTTGGACTGCTTTTTGGGTTTTTTAAATGTGATTTTATGGTTTTTAAAAAAGTTATTTTCTGTTTGTTTGTTTTTTGTTTGTTTTTTGCAAGGCAAATGGGGTTAAGTGGCTTGGCCAGGGCCACACAGCTAGGTAATTATTAAGTGTCTGAGGCCAGATTTGAACCCAGGTACTCCTGACTACAGGGCCAATGCTCTATCCACTGTACCACCTAGCCACCCCAAAATGTTATTTTCTTCAATATTTTTTTGCTTTTTTGGTTTTCATGATTTTCTGGTATCACTCTCATTTCTCTTCCCAATGTTTCCTTTACCTCCCTTACTTGCTTTTCAAAGTCTTTTTTGAGTTCTTCCATAGCCTGAGACCAATTCCTATTTTTCTTGGAGGCTTCAGATACAGAAGCTTTGACTTTGTCATCTTCTGAGTGTGTATTTTGATCCTCCATGGGACCAAAGTAATTTTCTATGGTCAGATTCTTCTTTTTCTGTTGCTTGCTCATTTCCTCAGCCTATGACTGATTTACTGTATTTCCAAAGCTTGGGGGGGGTGAGACACCCCCCCCACTTTAATTCCTTCAAAGTCTTATGAGAGGCTCTGACCACTCTTCTGGCCTGTGCTCTGATCTGTGGATGACCACAAGCACTCCTCCTCCGCCCTGGAGCTGTAGAAGGTTCCCTGCTCCACTACTGTAGTAAGGGAGCCCAGACTGTGACCTGGATCTGAGTGTGTACAAAGTGGCAGAGTCGTGCCCCAGAGAGAGTAGAGAGACCTCTGCAGTCTCTCCCCACCCCTTACTCTCTGTGGGTGCTCTGGAAGCAGCTGCTGGGTAGCTCCATAGGTTCCAGTGGCTACCCTGAGGCCACTGACCTGAGTTCTCTCTTCACCTACCCTCCAAGCCATCCCTGCCACTCCCTAGTCCATGAGGTCTGGAAAATGCTCCCACTGCCACAGACCCAGGAGTCCCCCAGAGACCCAGGTGTCCCACAGGCTGTTCCTGGAAGGCTGGAACTGGTTTGCTCTGGCAAGGTGTAGTTGTGGCCAAGCCTGAGCTGTGGCTTTTTCTGATCCTTATCCCAGTGGAACAGACTTTTCCCGCCAATCTACCAAGTTGGCTTGGAATGGGAAATTGTTTCACCCAGTCTTTCTGTGGGTTCTACCTCTCTAAATTTTATTTAAAGTCATAATTTTATGACTTTTGGAGCTTTTGGGGGAAGAGTTTCTGGGAATTCCTGCCCTTATGCTGCCATCTTGGCTCCATCACTCTCAACCTCTCTTACGTCTAATGCCTTCCTTCTTAATTATTTTTTATCCTGAATATAATATATTTGTTTGCTTTGTTGTCTCCCCATTATATTGTCAGCTCATTGAAGAAGGTACTGTCTTTTGCCTCTTTTTGTAACCTCAATGCTTATCCCAGAGTTTGGCATATAATAGGACTTAATAAATGATGATGTTGTTTGTCCTTGTTCTAGAAGAAGGTGGTGACATCAAGGAAGCAATGTTATGATATGCAAGTGAATTGGATTTGATAGAGGAGGTGCTGTGCTAAGTCACCAGCCTCACTTTCTCCTCCAGAGCCATCTGTGTCCAGTGGTCAGATAGGAATCAGGACAACTGGAGATGGCCCTGGATGCAGTGGAAGACCAAAGATGTTTATTAGCTGACTCATTATTGTGGATTCAGAGTTTCTGGACTCTGTAAGGTATGTTTCACATGTCTGTTGCTGCTGTTGGGTCATTTCAATTTTGTTCTACTCTTCATGACCCCCATTTCAGGTTTTCTTGACAAAGATAGTGGAGTAGTTTGCCATTTCCTTTTCCAGCTCATTTTACAGAGGAGGAACTGAGACAAGTAAGGTTAATGACTTGCTCAGGGTCACACAGCTAGTAAGTATCTGAAGGCAGATTTGATCTCAGGAAATTGAACCTTCCTACCTCCAGTTCCAATGCGCTATCCACTCTGACCCTAGCTAGTTGCCCTGATCCCTATTCTGATGAACCTAAAACTTAGGAGCACTGAGAGAGAGGGCTCCTCTGGATTCTCTACCCCAGTGAATTCTGAGAATAGAACTGAACTTTTTCAGGAGCAGAGGGATAGAGTTTTATCTCCCCTCACTCCAATCTGGTGACCAGTCTGCAGATTTTAAAGGCATCCCAGCCCCATCCAGGGAAAGGAGGACAGAGGGAGGCAGCAAAGCTGATGACGGCATTTGAAGTCAGCTCTGCAGAGAGTGTGCTATGAGGTTTTTAGGTTTCTCATCTGTCTCTTGGTATGCCTGTAGTTTATTTGGGTCCTTGGACCATTTTTAGCATGCTGTAGATGCACAATCTTCTATTTGCGTCTTCTCATCCTACCTTACTGAAATCTCCATGAATTTAAACAATGTCTTAGCTGCTTTTCTACCACTCACAGTATCCAGCATAATGCTCTGTATATAGTAAAAAAAATTTTAAATCAATAAAAATATTTTAAATGAATGTTCAGGCAAGCATGTGAAAGGAGTTGACTGGCCTCACAAATCCTAAGAACTCTTTTTGACAATCAGGTGAAATGACCTAGGAAGTCCCTTGTTTCCTCCTCATTCCTTTGGTTGTATCAATTCTCCCTTTGCTTCTTTCAAAATATTCTCTGTGACTCTTAAGTTAATGAAGCCTTTGAAACCTAGATCTTTCTCAGTCCATCATCCATTCCCTTTCCCTCTCACAGGAAAAAGTTTAGAGTGGAAAGGGTTAACCTTTTGCTTTGGCTTAACTGTTTTTCTTTGCAATGAGAGTTCAGTTTCAAGGCAGAAGAGAGATATTTCCAGAAATGACCATGATGTAAAAATAAAGGCATCAATAAAACTTAAAAAAAAAAGAATAAAAAGAGTCAACCTTGGAGATCAACAGATAATGGGATTATAAATCTAAAACTAATGGTACCTTGTTGTTGTTGTTGCTCATTTATATCCTACTCTTTATGACCCTATTTGGGGTTTTCTTGGCAGAGATGCTGGAGAATGATTTGCTATTTCCTTCCCCAGATCATTTTAGAGATAAAGAAATTGAAGCAAAAAGAGTGAAGAGACTTAGCCAGGGTCAAATTCAAACTCAGGTCTTCCTGACTCCAATTTGGCACACTATCCCCCCCCCCCCCCCCCGGCCCCGCACGCCATCTAGCAGCACCTAGAAGCCATCTAGTCTCGACTCATTCTGCCCCTAAGGGAAATAGAGAGCTAGGAAAGTTCCATGACTGATCCAAAGTTATACAATTAGTGCGAATCAGAAGTAACATTTGAACTCAGATCCTTTGACTCCAGTCAACGTTCTATTTTATCTAATCCAGTTTCCTGTCAGAGGTACAAGAGTCAAGTGCCTTGCCAAAAAACACACACACAGACACTAAGCAGCAGAGATTAGGATCAAGCTAGGTCCATTTACTCTATATGCCACATTCTTTCTACTCTACCATCTTCCCCAGAGATGAGACTGATAGAGAGACCTAGAGAAAGGAGACTTATGGGTCAGTGAGGTAGATGTTTAGTTTTTTCCCCATTCTAGAAGGGATTAAAGTTTACCAAGGTCCTAAAGTTGGTCCTTCTCTACTCCTTAGCTTATTGTGCCTCCCCTTATGGTGACCAGGAAATTCTTCTTTGTGGCTAATCATAGTCCTTGACATGGCCATTGTCACTGCTTGATGCATTTACTTTCTATTTGGTTGTGGGGTGGGTCAGAAGGTGGGGACAAGCTACTTAGGATTTTGATAGTACCAGCTACCCTGGGATGGGGGCTCTGAAAAGGGACTGAGCTGACAGGAGCATCCTGGACTTCTTCCCTTCAATCAATCAACCAACCCATTCTGTACCTTGAATATCTTAGGAAGTAAGGAAAGCAAAGACAAACACACATGGATGTTGTACATTTTATTTTTCTCCATTTTTTTCTTCTCTAAGTGGAAGAGGTTTGGATCCACTCCTCTCCCAATGTCTATTCTAGCTCTAAGATTTTATGCAAATTTCTATATAATTCTGAATACACTTATGTATATGTTTTCAAACTGACCTTGTGATTTCATGAAAATAGGAGGTTCTCAGTAAGAAATATCTTCTTTTTAATGCTGATCAGAACCTTCCCTGCCCCTTATTCAGTAAAATAAAGCATTGTCTGATTCACTTAAAAGCTAAGGAATTTATCCAGGATCACCTAACCATTAATGTATGAGGATTTGAACTTTAATCTCCTAGCCCTCCTAGGCTAGCTCACTATCCACTGTGATTAAACAGTCTCTCTACTTACTAATTATTGCTGTATATCAATGCTGGAGGATAATTAGAATATTGAATTGGGTTAATTTGAGAAAGCTTCCTGAAAGAAAAAAACTTCATTAACTCATTCATTCATTCATTCAGCAAACTGAGTGTGTAATTATGTTCAAATTGGGGAATGGAGGTATGCACATATGAATAACACATGATCTCTTTCCACCAATACAGATCTCCTGTCTCTGTTCATCCTGTGTCTATCTTTCTGATTTTCCTCAGTATTCTAGATCTGAATATTTTGACCTATACCTCTGTTCTTGAAGGAAAGAGAAGAGCAGAAAGGGTGAGGGTGATTGCTGAGGAGTGAGAAGTATGAAGAAATGTGGGTGGGGACAATTCTCTGGAGAAAATTGTTTTAGATAAATGGTTTAAAAAACATAATTTGTTCCCTGACTGAATGAATCAGCATTGAAACAGAACCAGATCTAAAAGTCAACCACAAGTAACCTATAGGTAATGGAGATGGGAAGGAAAAGAGGAAAGCCAACATCTTGGGATGGGTAGGGTGGGAGCATGAGATAGAATCACATTCATGTAGAATTGGGAAGTTTCTCTGAAGAAAGCAAATGAGCAGCATTCTAAGGGGAAAGTCTACATTTAGGAGGCAAAAAAGAGGTATAAGAGCCATCAAAAGAGATAGAGAAGGTAGAGAGGCAGGAGAACCTCAAACCAGTATAATGCAGTTGAAGGAACAGAGCACTTAAAAAAAAAAAAGATGGTATCACAGAGAAGTTGAAAACAGAACTCAGATCTACCAAAGTGTCACTGGACTTAGAGATTAGGAAGTTCTCAATGACCTTGGAAAGCATGATTTTTGTGGAACTGTGAGGTTAGAAATTGGATTGTAAAATGCTAAGGAGGAGAAAATGGAGAGCAAAAAAAAAACAGAACTAGCAGTGTACAATTCTTTCTAGAAGATTGGGCCATGTGGACAAGAAGAAAGTACAATAGAGGTTTGCCATCATGGCCGGGCTGCTGAAGGAGACCACTGGCCTCATGGGACTGGCCATCTGCGAGACACCCCCCCCCCCAGGAGCGGCTAAAATTAGTATATACAAAGATTCTTGATGCTCTTGAGTTCATACCCTCAAATGCAGCATATATAAAGTACACAGAACAAATTACAAATGAAAGACTGAATTTGGTGAAAGGAAACAGATCTTCAGAAACTAGAGGATAAGCTTCAGGCTGGCCAACTAGAAGAGGTGATTCTTCAGGCTGAAAATGAATTGTCACTGGCAAGAAAAATGTTGACATGGAAACCATGGGAACCTTTAGTGGAAGAACCACCAACCAACCAATGGAAATGGCCAATATAATCAATGTTAAATATCTATGATGTACAATTTTTTTAAAAAAATTCATTACATGTCTGTTTAAATACGAAGAAGAAGAAGAAGAAGAAGAAGAAGAAAAAGAAGAAGAAGAAGAAGAAAGTACAATAGCTGGGGGGTGAGTATATAGATTTAGGGATTCTAGAGTTCAGAAAAGGGACATTTAAGCTCTTATGGCCTAAAGATCTTCAAGCTAGGTCCAAGAAAGATGGGATACTCATAAAGAATAAAATATCTAGTGCAAAAGGGAGATTATCTGAGACATTATCTGAGACATTACCTGAGATTATCCTTTTTTGTGTCATGCTCCCTGTGGACAGTGTGGTGAAGTCTAAGGATCTCTTCATAATAATGTTTTTAAATGTATAAAACACATAAAACTACAAAGGAAACCAATTGAAATGCACTTATCAAAATATTTTTAGAAACAAGCTCACAGACTCCAGAGCCTCTTGTTGTATAAGACTGATATACAAGAAACCTGAAACAATTTTGATTTTTTGAAAAACATGTACATTATCATCTCTCCTAAATCTATGCTTTCTCCAGATTCCCATATTTCTATTGAGAGTCCTTCCAGTCACCCAAGTTCAAAATCTCAGTCATCCTTACTTCTTCATCCATTGTCCTGCAATGACCCCCCCCTCTTTTTAAGGTCATACAATTCATCTCCCATCCCTTCTTACCTGTACCTTTTCTTTTATTGAATGTTATTTTATTTTTACCAATTACACGCAAAGATAATTTTCAACAGTCATCTTTTTGTAAGCCGAGTTACACATTTTTCTACCTTCCCCCTTCCTTTCCCCTCCCCATGACAGCAAGTAATCATTTTTGAATGTTGTTTTATTTTTTCAATTACATGCAAAGATAATTTTCAACATTCATCTTTTTATAAGATTTTGAGTTCCACATTTTTCTACTTCCCTCTCTTCTCTCCCCCATTCCGAAGACAGTAATTTGAAATTGGTTTAAACATATTTCCACATTAGTTGTATTGTGAAAGAAAGGGGGGAAACACGAATATATGAAAAAAGGAAAAAAGTTTTAAAAAGTGAAAATAGTATGTTTTGGTGTGCATTCAAATCCCAGTTTTTCCTCTGGATATAGATAGAGTTTTCCATCTTAAGTTTTTTAGAATTGTCCTTGATTAGGGCAGCTAGGTAGCACAATGGATAAAGCACTGGCCCTGGAGTCAGAAGGACCTGAGTTCAGTCTCAGATACTTAATAATTACCTAGCTGTGTGACCTTGGGCAAGTCACTTAACCCCATTTCCTTGCAAAGAGAAAAAAAATTAAAAAAAAGAATTGTCCTTGATCATTGAACTACTGAGAGGAGCTAAGTCCATCCTAGTTGACCATCACATAATGTTGCTTAATGTTCTCCTAATTGTGCTCACTTTGTTTACATCAGTTCATGTAAATCTTTCCAGGCCTTTATGAAGTCTGTCCACACATGATTCCTTATAGAACAATATTACTCCATCACATTCATATACTTTTGTAATTTCTTCAGCCATTCTCCAATTGATGGGCATCTCCTAAATTTCCAATCCTTTGCCACTCTAGAGACAGTGAGTAATCTATCAGCAGTACCATTTCAGTAGCCTCCTGATGCAGTATCTTTCTGAAATTTCCTCTTTTCCATTTTCAATGTAGAGCACAGCACCTAGCACACTGAGACTGGAGGCAAGCCAAATCACCATCTCCACCACCACCTCCTCCAGGATCCATATGAAGACAGGCCAGAACCTGTGAACCCAAGAATCCTAGGAATAGCAGTGACCCTCTAGACTACCAAACCTGCTTCCATTCCAGGCCCCAAAATCATAGGCAAACAGGGAAATTGCTATGGAGAAAGGACTCACCTTCTTCATAGCATCAACACTAACTGATGACTAACTGCCATCCCAAGGGAGATAAGATCAGGAAGGTTGGGAATAGCAGCATTCCCTTTCCAATCCTCCCAAATCACCAATAGTAAGGATAGAAGCCAAGATGATAAGAGTGGAGTAAATGAATAGTGAAGAGCTAGAGGTTTCTAAATTTACTTTTATTCAATTAAATGCTATAATATTTGATCCATCCTTTAAATAGGTTGATATCTCCTTTTGATCTGGTTAATCCTCAGGGTTTCAAATCATCTATCAATTTGCTAACCATGCCACCCATGCCTTCATCGAAGTCCTTGATTCCAATTTTTTATACCAGTGTTATTTCCCAATGTACACTACTTAGCATCCTCCTTTGTGATGAATGAAAATAGTTAAGCAAAACCAGCCAACACAGTAATCATATATTTATAACATTCTTTACTCATAGAATTGCTTAGAAAAGAGCAGTGTTTCTTCATCTCACACAACATGAACCCATGACAGTTCTTAGCGATCTTAAATAATTATTTCTAGAATTTTTGCCAGAAATTCAAGTCCAGCTCACCAGTTCTGGTTAAAAGAATTTATCTACATTTCTCTTTTGAAAATTGGGACATTTGCCAATCTCTTTCTGTTCACAGTTTTTCATAGGTCAATGACAGTGACTCATTAATTACTTCTGATAATTATTTCACTTTCCTGGAATATAGTTTATGCCAATGACTTGAACACTTTGTGGACAATGAGATCATCTCTTATCATTTCTTAATTTAACTTGGGCTTCAGACTCTGGTTAACCATTTTTGTTCTGTCCTTCCCAATATGAAAACTATTCTCCTTGGCAGAGAAAACAGAAACAAAATTTATTTATTCTTAAATTTAAGAAATCTTACTTCTTCTCTGTACTGCATTATCATTGTCCTATTCATTTGGAACAGTGGTTTGACTCTCTCTTTGAACTTTTTCTTAATAGCAATATAGCTTTTCTAAAAGAGTCCTTTTGTGGTGAATTTAACATTTCTTGTCAGTTACACACTTTCTGAACTTCAGGGTCCTGACACTATTTTTAATAAAACTGTCATTTTAAAATATTTATTCTGCCCCTAGCCTCATCTCTGGGATTTAATTCAATTCAACAACTATTAATGTTTACTAAATATAAAGCTAGATGATGTGTATATGGGTGGGGATCACTAAGTCAAATTGATCACTTAATTACTCCACTCCAATTCATCTAAGTTAATAGATGCTTCACTCTGATACCTTTATCTGTTGAGAATAGAGTTCAATCAATTAAACACTACGTACAAAAAGACATTGAAAACCATTGAATGAATTGAAGTGAATTTAAACTGAAGTCTGTTCTAATTGATTAAGGGACCTGAGGAGCTTTGCATAAAACAAGGAGACAGTTCAGAACCCCAGGTGATTTAGTTGGAGTGTTGAGCCAGGGGAGACCATTCCATCCAAACTGTTGAGAGGAAATCACTTGGGGTCAGAAGAAGCTTAGTCTTAGTCCAGACCCAGTTTCCCCACCTCCATCCCTTGATTGGGTGAGTTGAACTTTTTTTTAAAACAATTTTCTAGCAGTTCCTAGGACAGCCACCAGATCTACATTGTCAGCCAAAAATAGATTGTACTCAATGAGGAAAGGCAGATTCAAGACTTTACAAAAAGCTCCACAGAAAAGCTAGACCAGACTACTGCTTTCTTTGTTTTGTGGGGATGTACAGGAAGACCAGATCCCAGATAGAAAAGCAATCCCTTCTCAGGTTTCTTAATAAGCCTCATATAACCTCAAAGCAATCCTAGAATACTGAGGGAATTCTTCAATAGAAGAAAAGGGGAAAAGACCAAAAATAAGCTTTAAAATAGGGGTAGAGAGGAGCTAGTGGTTATAAGACTCAGTATAAGAACATGTTCTCTACAGACTATTTGCACCCAATTTATGACAGAGTCTTTCACAGTCAGACACACTGTACATTGACCCAGACATAGTGATGTAATTTTGATCTTCTTCAAATATGAAGGACAAAAGCTAATAATCATGAGAGCAAGAAAGTAACACCATTCTCAGAATGTTTGCTGAAGGAATATAAGGAATTTTCATACTTATTTCTTAACCAATAAGGACTAAATAATAGTTTTGGACCCTTGGGAAAAAAATCCAGTCACTTCACCCTAGATATTGTGCTGGAAAGGCAACCAAAAAAAGTCCCAAGACTTGGTACACATGCTCATCAGAAGGGTTGCAACCTTATGATGTTGGGCATAGAGGAGAGCAAAATTGAAAATATTAAAAAAGAAAGAAACATTAACATGAAAAACAACACTGAAAATTTAGGAGTTTTGTGGAGATCAAGTAGTAGAGTGATGGAGCAAAGGAAAACTTTCTGGAAATGTGAGTTTTTACTGTTAAATTTTAAGTAGCTATAGGAGTCCAGGCAAATCCTCATTGTCTAAGGAACATTTCCACACCTCCCTTTCCTACCCAGGAATTAATTCATAGTAAACTTTCTAAGAATGTACTACAGTCATGGTCTCAGAGTGAGTTTTCTGACCACCAGGCCCTCCCTTCTAGGTCCCAGAACATAAAACTGGAAATATTCACTCTTTACTACACCCCATGGAAGAATCTGAAATACCATGCCCTGCCCTGCTCCATTGCTTGAGAACAGAATCTTCTCCCCTTTCAACATTAGTCATTCCCTATCCCCCAGCCCCAAATCCTGGCTTCAAGCCCAGTTTTCAACAAGTTGGAAAACAAAGCAAAAGAAAATTATCCTTAATGTTAACCACAATTCCAATTTTGTTTGACAAATAGTCATTAAGCACCTACTTTATCTAGGTGCTGAGGTAGATATAAAGCTTCAAAAAAAAACAAGATCCTTGCTTTCATGGGGCCTAAGCTGTTAAAGGCTCCAAATTCCATATGATTTTGTTTCATTTTTATCTTTTTCAGTTACAATTCTGCATCAAGTTATAGTGGAATGAACCCAGGACTTGAATTCAAAATGTTTGGTTTTGAGGCTCATTTAGTAGCTAATAAGAAGGGTTAGTTATTTACAAGTATTTGAAAGATAGTCTTGTGGAAAATTAGGCTTTTTCTGCTTGGTCCCTAAGGCAAAAACTTATACTATGACCAGGCTGGATTTATACCCAGAATGGGCTTGTTAAATATTTAAAAAGCTATTATTGGGCGGCTAGGTGGTGTAATGGATAGAGCACTGGCCCTGGAGTCAGGAGTACCTGAGTTCAAATCCATCCTCAGACACTTAATAATTACCTAGCTGTGTGGTCTTGGGCAAGCTACTTAACCCCATAGCCTTGCAAAAACCTAAAAAAAAATATTATAATTGACCCTATTATAAATAACAAAAAAAGGATAGAATTTAAAGTGGTTGGATGGAACTATGCAAAGGGAGTTAAGGGATTGATGTTAAAAAAAAAATCCTAAAAATGTATAAAAATAGAACACAGAATTTCTGCACTAGATGGACCTAGCCAACAATGTAGTTTAATTCATACTTTAAAAAAAGAATTCCCACTATAACATTTAGTGAAAGGGTAGCCCATTCAAGTTAAGATTGGGAAACTAGGTGACACAGTGTATAGAGGGCCAGACCTGGAGTCAAGAAGACCTGAGTTCAAATTCAATCTCAGACACTTACTAGCTGTGTGATCTTGAACAAGTCACTTCACCCCATTTGTCTCAGTTTCCTTGTATGCAAAATGAACTGAAGAAGGAAATGGCAAATCACTTTAGCATCTTTGCCAAGAAAATCCCAAAGAGTCAGACACAGCTGAAAAGACTAAACAACAAATTGTTAACCAATTTTATTGACATCATTTAAAGTCATTCCTTTGCAATTTCTTTCTACTGTCCCCACTTGTAGTTTTGCCCTCTGGGGCCAAATAGAATAAACCTGATTTCTATTCCAACAAAACAATCCTTCAGATACTTAAAGAGAGTCATCATTCTTTCCTTTTTCGGGTTTTTTCCCTTCATCAAGTCCAGTGATATAGATTTGTCATTTTGATAGCTCTTCTCTATATGCTTTTTATTCCATTATAAATTGTAGAGCCCAGAACTGAATACAGAATTCCCTCCAGAAATATTCTTGCAAGAAGTTCTCTGTTCTGTTGATACTGAGTCTCCTGACCATTGTCTTACCTTTAGGCCAGAGCTTTAGCTGAATGCAAATGTTTAACTTGGAGAGGATGACCCTATGATTGGCCCAGCCCTGTGCCCCTCACATTGCCATCATCACTCTCACTTATTGTTCATCTTTTCTCCTCACAATGACCTAATCTATTAAGTGTCAATGCTTGCTGCAAGGTTGTATCCACAACATCTTGTTGCACTTAGTTAAGTTGCTGATGAAAAGGTCACAAGATGCACAAGTCTTCATTAGTAAATGATCTTTGCTGTTTGCTTTTTCCAACTCTATACTTCCCAAGGGCTCCTTTCATGTCCGATAGTCTGTGTCTATTCTAGAATTAAAGTCACCCAAAATTACAAGTTTGTCCTCATTCAGTATATTGACGATAGTGGTTTCCAGGTATTCATATAATTTTTACTTTATCAGGGTTCATCATGGTAGGAACAAAGCATTAGTGATGGTGGTGTGGCACTTTCCTGCAAGTGGTAGTTGCATGGTCACAAACCTGTCATTCCTTCCTTTGGGGAGGCATACAAGTTTGTTAACTAGCTTAGGTCTGATTGTAAAACCTACTTCAGCTTCATAATGTTCCTTTTCACAGCAGCAGTAATTATAGAAAAATATATAGCTAGCTTCTGTTTCACTAAGCTAATTTTCATTTGCCAGCTTGTTTCACTTAGGGTGGTTATTTGGATGCAGTACCTGCTGTTTTCTCTCTCAACAAGAATTGTTTATGTCTCAAGTCTACTAGATTCCGTGTTGTCCATCAGTGTGCAAATGTATCGATGGTGAGTGGAGTTATCTTCACAAAACTACTGTTAGTGTTGAGGATTTGTGGAAAATCATGGCAAAATATGGTTCCCCAGAGAAGTCCATCAGTATCGCATTCTAATTTCATGATGACATGCTTGCACAGAATATGAATGAAAGACAATGCTCTCACATTTTCCCAATCACCACTGGAGTGAAGTAGGGTTGTGTGCTTGCTCCCAACTTTTTGGAACAACATTTTCTGAGATGTTTCCAGATGTCTTCAAAAAGAATGAAAAGAGCTTCAATGTCAGCTACTACACTGATGGCAAACTATTTAACTTGAAAAGACTATAAAACCAAAACCAAAGTGATGGAAAAGTTGGTACACAAGTTTTTTGCTCACAGATAATCATACACTCAATGCAACCTCTGGCAGAGAAGAGGTAGTGTCCGGACTCTTATATTGAGTCCCACTTCTGGACTCCCTCAATCTTCCCCAGGCAAGCATTGGAGGGGCGGGAGACAAGGATGACCAAAGGAGACAAGTACTCCATCAAGATCTCCAAGTGCAAGGGTGGCTAGGTGGTGCAGTGGATAGAGCACCTGGAGTCATGAGTACCTGAGTTCAAATCCAGCCTTAGACACTTAATTACCTAGCTATGTGGCCTTGGGCAAGCCACTAAAACCCCATTGCCTTACAAAAAAAAAAGAACTCCAAGTTCTCTATTTACCACCAGTGCTTAAATACCTTTCCAGTCTCTAATCCACTCCCATTCCCATGGCACTTAGTAAAATAAGACTCTGGTATTCAAGGACACCAGGTGAAGATAATTTACAATGCTCCCATACACAATGGTTCCTAACAAGGTAGTAAGTTGCCTTTCAAACTGAAGGTCTGCAGAGCCATGATGCTGACCTCATTGATGTATACCTGTGAAACCTGGATAGTCTACCAGCACCATACCATAAACTGGATTGCCTCCATTAAAATTAATTGTCTTGGGATAATTCTGAAGACCTTGAAATATATTTGCCAGGGATATCTACATAGGGGATATGGCTGATGTAAACAAAGTGTAGATTAATCCTCTGCTTCTTGTGCTAATTTTGTACTGACAATCAACACAAAAAAACAGAGACCCTTCAACAGGCAGTCACTGGAACCACTAGACACAGTACAATGGATAAATGTGAATGTTATGGATAATTTTACTTACCTTGGAATATACTTGCCAGGGATGTCTACAAAGAGGATGAGGCTGATGCACTCTTTGCCAAACCTAGGTCAGCATTTGGGAGGTTCTGAAAGAAAGTGTGGGACAGAAGAGGTAATAAGCTGCCTACCCAAACTGAAGGTCTACAGAGCCTCTGTGATGACCTCATTGTTGTATGCCAGTGAAACCTGAATGGTCTACCAGTACCATGACAGAAACTGAATCACTTTTATTTGAATTAATTGTCTTAGGAGAATTCTGAAGATCGGTTGGCAAAATAAGGTACTGACCTCTGAGATCCTCTCCCAAACTGAACTGCCATGCATTCAAACTCGACTTTAGAGAGTGAAATTCAGATGGACTGGCCACATAGCCCAAATGCCAAATGAATACTTACTAAAAGACCCTTTTAGGGGGAACTTGAACAAGACAAATGTTCACATAGTAGACAGAAGAAATGGCACAAGGACACTCTCAAGGTCTCTCTGAAGAACTTTAGTATCAATTGTGAGACATGGGAGTTGCTGGCACAAGATAGCCCAGCATGGTGTGTCCCGCATCAAAGAAGGTGCTGTGCTCTATAAGTAAAACAGAATCACAGCAGTGTAAAGGAAACTTGAGCTATACAAATCCAATGACACCTCAGTTCCAAATGTTCTAAAAGATTACTGTGTCCAACCTGTGGCAGAGCTTTCCAAACTTGTATTAAACAGATCAGTCACAGCCAGACACAAAGTACCTTGACCCCAACATCATGATGTCATTGCTCCTTTTCAAAAAATGAAGGACAAGCAACATCATTGTCTATCCCAATAGTTTACAAAGTAGAGGTCAGGAGTCCCTACCATGCTGGCTTCAATCTTGGTCTGATCCCAAGAAGCAGAGTCATCAATCAACCAGATGGGAAGATGGATCCCATGCCAGCCTCCCTTGGTGTGGCCATTCTTAGGGCTCCAACAAAATCTCACCTGCCCTTATTCTCTGACAGTGCCTCTTTCTACTCCTTTCCTCCACTGTGCAAGTTCCTAGCTTCCTCTCATACTATAACAGGAGTTTGCCTTCCAAGACAGTTACAATCAGGGGTATGCTTGAGCCAACTCAAACCATCTAACCTAGGGAGAGATTTTCTGTTTGCTAAATTTTCAGTTTGAGCATTTATGCCTCAGAAAACTATAAATCAGGGCTTGATTTATTACTTCTTCCCTTGATCATATGAACTTAAGAAAGCAATGGAGAAAATGTCAATAATATAGATTAAACTTAAAAATATTTATCTAAACATTTTCATTTTAAATGTTTTATTTTTCCATTTACATATAAAAATATTTTTAACATCCACTCCTAAATATTTTGAGTTCCAAATTTTCTCCCTTTTTCTGTCTTTCCACTCATTCAAAAGGCAAACAATTTGATATAGTATACATTATACTGTATTTTAGTGAGCCAATTGTTAAATATTTACCAACACACCCCTACTTACAACCAGATTGCTGAATCTAGGCTTCTTTAGGAAGAGATGAGTAGGGGAAAATTCCCCATACAATACACCCACCCCCCATTTCCTGGATCATTGTATGGCTACAATAGGGACCACCTGTAATGTGAGGATCTCCCTTCCTTAATCTAGATCTTCAGGACAAAGGAGGGGGCCAAGTGATTACTTTGCTATTTATTCATTTTATCTTTGTAACACTTCTCAAATATTTATCCTTATCTTTTCTGACAAGACCATCACCCTGATCCAAGCCTTTATCACCTTAGGACTGGACCATTTCAGTGTAGCTAGCTGGTGTATCAGCCTGCCTCAAGTCTCTCCCCACACCAGTACATCTTCCGTTCAGATATCCATGTCATTTTCCTTAATCTCGGTATAATCATATCACTCCTCTACTCAGTAAACTGCAATGGCTTCCTATCACAGATCAAAAATAATCTCTTTTGGGTATTCAAAGCTCTTCATAACTTCTCCCTCTGTCCCCCACACTTTATAACCTTCTTATACTTTAAGCACACACACACACACACACACACACACACACACACACACACACACACACACACACACCATACTCATCAATCTAGTGAGGCTATCCTCCTTTCTGTTCCTTGTACAAAATATTTGCAATACTGCTTATCCCCCAAACCTGGAATACTCTTCCCTCTTCATCTCTGACTCCTGGCTTCCTTCAAATCACAGCTAAGATCCCATCTTCTACAGGAAGCCTTTTCTGAGGTCCCCCCTATTTCTAGTTCCTTCCTTTTGTTTATTATTACCAATTTGTTCTATTATTTGTCCTAACATTATTCTATCAGCCCAAATCTCCTTTTATCCTATCTTACAATGTCCAGTTGTTTGCATCTAATTGTCTGCAGGTTGTCTCCCCCATTAGATTGGAAGCTTCTTGAGGGCAGGCATTGTCTCTTGCCTTTCTTTTCATCCCTAGCTCATAGCACAGTTCCTGGGACCTAGCAGGTATCAATAAAAGGTCTATTAATTGGCTGTCCCCGTCCCTAGGTGATCTGCCAGACCATAGTGTGGGACAGGGGTCTCCCTCTTCCTGTAGCACAGGGAAGGGAGACTGTTAACTAATCAATTTTCTCCCTCCAGCCTCAGTATCTCCACCATATAATGCAGGCACTACAGAAATAAAAAGGGAAACTCCAACCTTCCCCCCCTTTTTTCCCTATTATTCTCTTCTTCCACCAATTCCTCATTCCTGAAAAGCTGCAAAGAGTGAGCATGTCTGCTCCAGATCTGAGAAGAGGGTGCCCTCTGGGTTTTGGAAAGCATGGAGCTTCCTAAGCATCAATGGGCTACAATGGTCAGAGACCTGGGTTCCTAGGGTTTGGGGTCCCCCTGGTGGCTTGATGTAAGAAAGAGACAAAGAAGTCCATTCCAATGCACATTTATCCAATGGCTGGATTTCCCCAGGGGACAAGATAGAGGGGCTGAAGCTAGAGTCGCTGCAATGAGGGAGGGGGTGTGGAAGGGAAGAGAAGGGGCTACAACCCCAATTCCCTAAAAATCTCTACCTAGAGCAAAGGAATAGAACCAAGAGCAAGAATAAAGGCCAAAATTGTGCCAAGTAATTTCTTTGAAATTTCAATGAAATAATTCTCATAGTCCGCAGATTCCCTGAGGTCATTTCAATCATTTATCTACCTCTAGCCAGGAGGACATGTAACTCAACAAGGATATATGATGAATATTTTTAGATTGGATTCCATTCCTTAAGGAAACTACTATTCAAAGCTTACTTCACTGTTTCTATCATAACTACATTTACCTAAAATATGTTTTAATACACAAGCCAGGTTACTGAAATACATTAATGTTTTCAATTTTCCCCATAACCTCTGTCTGCTTGTGTCCTTGCCCCTCCACTATAGAGGGAGCTAGGGAGGGAGACAGCAGCTGCTCTCTGCCCCCACCCCTGCCAAGGGACTGGCACAGCTGTTGACATGGTCCAAATACCTTGGGTTTAGGGAGAGGCCAAAGACAGGTGGATGAAGCAGAGAAGGGGCATTAAAGGGGTACCCTGGGCTCACCCTCTCTTCTTGTGCCAATTTATTCTTACTGCCACCCTAAGCCATGTAGATCAAGCTATTATAATCTTTTGAGTTGTTCCTTCCATGACAAAGAGTATGAGGGCTGAGAAACAACTCAAGGCCCTTTCCCTTCCCTATCTGGCTGTCTTTTGTACTCCTTCCCTCAAGACTAGCCCACTCCTCATCATTCCTGTGTCTTCCCCCCATACCACCCAGCTGTTGCTGCCCCCCAAGCTGGGCACTCTGCCCACAGGCTCATGAATTGAACACATTCACACCCCAGGCCCGAGTCTCCACCTGTTCCCCTCAGTCTGAGCTCTCTCTTCAGGCATTAGGGCTGGGTCTGCTCCATCTGCTTTCCTTTATCTAGGGCCAGGTGCAAGTGAGGAAACTGTCCTGGACTCCAATACTCCCACTACGACCACCACCATTAATTACCACCACCACCACCACCAGCATCTTCACCTGCCATAAGGGAATTAAAGAGAGATTATAGTTTAATCTGAGGAGAACCTCAAGAACTAAGCAAGGCTGATCTTTCATAAACCTTCATCCTAGCTATCCTACAGAGTAGGTAAGAGCAATAAGGAATATTTAGGGAAAGAAAAAGGGTGGAAGAAGAGAAAAATAATGAAGAAAAGAAAAAAGAAAAATGGAGAAGGTCAAGAAAGAGAGTACTCGGGGTGGGGGGCGGCTAGGTGGCACAGTGGATAGAGCATTGGCGTTGGAGTCAGGAGGACCTGAGTTCAAATCCGGCCTCAGACACTTAATAATTACCTAGCCATGTGGCCTTGGGCAAGCCACTTAACCCCATTTGCCTTGAAAAATCTAAAACAAAACAAAAAAAAAAACAGAGAAGACTCATATATCTGGAGAGAAAAGAAATTTAGAGATCATCTGTTGACCCTTTCTTTTTACAATTGAAGGAACTGAATTTCAGAAAATTAAAGGGACTTGCCAGAATCACATAGGGGATAAATGGCAGACCCAAAATTTGAACCCAAGACCTCAGATATAAAATTCTTTGTATATGTGTAGCTCATAATTGGAAAGAAACTTAGAATATAAGACGTTAAAGCTGAAAGGGATTCTAGAGATGGTCTAGTCCAATTGAATTCTTCAACTTAAATCAACAATAATTCATTCAATAACTACCAGGTTTATGACTCTCTGCCCAAACTGGAGGAATACACAGGCAAAAATAAAACAATCCTTGTTCTCTAGATCCTACCTTTCTGCTGGGATTCTACAACATATGCTCTGACAAGTAGGAAGTACATAAAAATAAATGGAAAGGAATTTGGGGGATCATAAACTGAGCCTTGAAGGAAGCCAAGGAATCCAAGAGGCAGAGGTAAGAAAGATCATTTCAGAAATGAAATATAGTTTTGGCAAAGACACAGAAGCAAAAAGATGAAATGATTAATTCTTTTGGAGCTAGCAAGTCAACTCATTTGGCTCAACTTCCTCTCCTACTCTACAGAGGTGGAACTAAAGCCAAAAAAGGGGAGAAAAACTTATTCAAGGTCAATTTATTGTAGCAAGCCGAGTAGCTACTAAATTCTTACTACTGTGTTCTAAAGCACCTGTTCTACTATGCCCAAAGGGCAACAAAAATGTGCATACCCTTTGACCCAGCAATACCACCACTGGGTCTATACCCTGAAGAGATGATGAAAAAGGGTAAAAACATTACTTGTACAAAAATATTTATAGCAGCCCTGTTTGTGGTGGCAAGAATTGGAAATCCAGTAAATGTCCTTCAATTGGGGAATGGCTTAGCAAACTGTGGTATATGTATGTCATGGAACACTATTGTTCTATTAGAAACCAGGAGGGACAGGATTTCAGGGAAGCCTGAAGGGATTTGCTTGGATTGATGGTGAGTGAGATGAACAGAACCAGAAAAACACTTTGCACCCTAACAGCAACATGGGAGTGATG
Organism: Macrotis lagotis; assembly: GCF_037893015.1. Classification (NCBI taxonomy): domain Eukaryota; kingdom Metazoa; phylum Chordata; class Mammalia; order Peramelemorphia; family Peramelidae; genus Macrotis; species Macrotis lagotis. The sequence continues at coordinate 102,531,156 of NC_133659.1, read as the reverse complement.
ATCAACCTTGAAGGACTTGCTCATTCCATCAGTGCAACAATCAGGAACAATATTGGGCTGTCTGCAAAGGAGAGTGCCATCTGTATCCAAATAAGGAGCTGTGGAGTTTGAACAAAGTGCAAGGACTATCCCCTTTAATTTAGAAAAAAAAACAGATATCTTTATTGTCTGATCTTGTTATCTCTTAGACTTCTCTTCTCTTCTTTAAGGATATGATTTCTCTCTCATCACACCCAATTTGGATCAAGGTACAACATGGAAGCAAAGTAAAGACTGACAGAGTACTTTACGTGGGGGTGGGGTGGGGGGAGGGAAGCAAGATTGGGGGGGGAAATTGTAAAACTCAAATAATATCTTTAATAAAAATAAATTTAAAAAATAATAAAGCACCTGTTCTAGTTGCTGGAAGCAGGACGAAACAAGATGCAGGTCCTAACCCAGGGTAGTTTATAGCAGGAGGAGGGGGCAGAGATGATAATTGTAGGTAACATTTATAGAGTATCTTAATGTTAACAAAGCACTTTACAAATATTTTTCACATTTGATTATCACAGCAATCCTGGGAGATAGGTACTATTATTATTATTTTTCACATTTTACAGATAAGGTGACTTGTCCAAGGTCATACAGCAGTGTAAGGGTCTAAGAACTGGTTTGAATTCAGGTATTCCTGACTCCAGATTGTAGGCTCTATCTACCTTGACACCTACCTTCTCCTGGAGAAATACGAGGAAGCTAGGTGGTAAAGTGGATAGAAGTGCCAGGCTTGGAATCAGGAAAACTCATTTTCATAAGTTCAAGGTCTCATACACTCATTACCTGTGACCCTGGGCAAGTCACTTAACCCTGTTTGCCTCATTTTCCTCATCTGTAAAATGTACTGGACAAGGAAATGACTAACTACTCTAGTATCTTTACCAAGAAAATTCCAAATTGGGTCATGAAGAGTCAAAGAGATCAAACAATAACAAAAAAGTAGGGCTCTATTGATTTTTCCCACCCTAGTTAGAAGTAATTAAAAGAAGTCATTCAGTTAAGATTCCTTTGTTAGGCAATAATATTTTTAATTGAATAAATCAACCAGACCCAAGTGTGAAAAAGACCTATTAAACCTTGAATGAATCAGTCAATTCAAGAAAGACTTGGTCATGCCCTGAAGAATTTATATTCAAGGAGTTTTCTCAGACCAGATTGAGATTTCAAGGGTCTAGAAGCAGAGAGGAAGAAATGGGGTCATACAGTGTTGAGCATGAAAAAAAGCCTTCAAAAAACCCCTCAGCTGCTGAAAGTCAACCAGCAAAAGGAGAAAGAGATGATAGGATTGAGCTATGGCAGAGAAGGGAGGTGGAAAGGATGGTCATCAGCACTACAGGCACTTCAGAACAGAAGACAATAATGCCACCAACTGTACTTGTCTCCTAAAGGATTAAGGAATGTCACAAGGAAAAGGTGTGTTCTTTTCCCAAAACCCACCTCCCAGTATCCAAAGTAAAGTCAACAAGTCAAGAAACATTTAAACAGAATGTGCAAAATAAGGGGAGAAGCAAACAAAGTCATTGCCCTCAAAAAATTCACATTCTAATGGATGGAATGCAAACAACTATGTACATATGAGACACATACAGAGAAAAATCATATAAAATCACACAAAAAGGCACTGCCAGGAAAGAAGTCAGGAAAACCAGGAGGTAAAGCTGGAGAGAGGTCCTTTCGGACATGGAAGAGTCACTGAAAAGGCACAGTCTCAAAATGGTGTCATGCCACATGGAACAAATGGCAAGGGTATCAAAGTAGAAGGATAAGAAGGGTAAGAAAACTGAAAAGGTAGAAAAGGGACAGGGTTTGAAGATCTTTAAAAACAAAGAGTTTTCTATTTGATCCTGGAATAGGGAGCAACAGGAGTTTACTAAGTAGGGGACTGTGCTTTGAGAAGATCACTTTGGCAGTAGAATAAGAATGGACTGGACACCTGAGATCAACTTGAAAGCTATTATTATGACAATAATAATTGTCAAGACATGAGGTGGAAAAGGAGTGAACCACGATGGTAGCTATGTCAGAGGGGGGAAAAAGGGAAGTAGACAAGTTGATTCAACAAGTCTTTGCAATAGATTGGTTATGAGGGGTGAGAGAGAATGAGGAGTTAAGAATGATGTCTAGATTTCAAGCCAATATAACTGGGAGGATCATGGTGCCCTTAACAATAATAGGAAATTTTGGAAGAGGTAAGTGTTTAGGGGTAGTGATAATGAGTTTTGTTTTGAACATGTTGAGTTTGGATGTCTTTGAGGCATCCATTTTGAGATATCCAATGGGAAGTTGTTGATAGGAAACTGGAAATCGGGGGGGGGGAATAAGGATGGATAAATAGATATGCTATTCCTAAGTATAGAGATGATGATGATTGAACCATGAGAGCTGATGAGATCATCAAGACAAGTGGATCATAGGATCATAGGTCTAAGGCTGGAAAGAACTTTGGAAGTTACTTGTTCCAAGACCCTCATTTTATAAATGAGAAAACTGAGATTCTGAAAGTTTGAATTAAATGATTTGCCAAGGTCACACAGGTAGTGAAGACTCAAACATAGACTTTTTGACTGAAGTCAAACCTCTTTCCAAATAATCCCAAGCTACTTTGAAGCATCAGGAGAAGACTTTTGCAGAAAGAGTCAACCATAGCTGACATTTATCCTGTGCCTTACTGTAAACAGCAAGTACTTTCCTTATAACAACCCTGAAAGATGAGCACCAGAAATATTATTAACCCCTAGTAGAAGAGACTGAAGTTCTGACTTAGTTTAATAAAACAAAAACTGATCTTGGACTCCAAATTCAGCACACTGCCTCTATAAGTTTTGTTGTTGTTGGGGGTTTTTTTTAAGCACAGGTTAGAAATTTCTCCTGCTATCTACCTTAATTCTAACCCACTGCAAGAGACATTCACTGTTTCCACTGCTAGGTGAAGAGGACACACTCTTGTCCAGCCTCAGGGAAAAGGAATTGACTCTTGGAATCTTATGCTCCGAATCTGCCTCTACCTGAATCTAATTTTCCTTCCATATTCTAGGCTGTCTCTAGTTGAACCCTGACTGATTTTTGTCTGCCTAGGATGGTCAGAGAGAACAAATCGTTTCTATAGTTTCTTTAAAAGGCATCTCTTGGCTTGTTCCCCTTCTGGCCCCTGTTCTTTGCAGGGATATTGAATCACCATACCACTTTGGGGGTTCTGTGGGTGGATTAGGGATGGAAGATGATGTAAAAACCAAAATAAAAGGAAAATAAGAATCCTATAGGTGATAAGTGGAAAGGACTGGGGTGGGGCAAAGATCTCTTCTCTATGATAGCTAAAAAAATCAGGGACCCTGTGCCCATTGTCTCACTATTGGGGTTTCACAGAACAGATGGCCTGTAGATTATTTATAACTCACAACAGGCAAAGAAATGAGATCCATGAAATACAAGAAATCTAATTCCAATAACTGACAATGACTGAGTCTAGATCAAATAACAGAACTTCAACATGGACTTTGGAGTGCCCGGGCTAGGAGCCACTTTGAAAGGTTATCAAGTGCAATTCCTTGGCCAGACAAAGTACTTTTCTAATCAAATATTCTGCTTAACCTTCTCTTCAACTGATAAATTCAGGTTTTCTTTAACCTCAAATTACAGATTCAGAGTTACAAGAGATCTTAGAGATTATCTTGTCTATCCCATACATGAATAGAATTTCCCTCTATAAAATCCTTATTTCTCTCAAAAAACATAGAGTTTGAGATTTCTTCCTCCTTAGGAAGCTCATTCCACAGCTGAACAGTTCAATAAGTATTTCCTTATTCAGCTCAGGCACCCAGACAACTATATCAGGTTCAAGGTATGCTTTGGGTCAACATTCTCACAAACCATTTGTTTCTTTTTACCAAACCAAGCAGAGGACCCATCAGTTGAAAGAAAGAGCCACTTAATGAATAATATAGCAATAGGGAATAGGGAAAACTCCCTCACAGTGGCATAGTCTTTCATAGATTCCCATACATCTGGTGGAAAAGGGAACACAAATAGAGAGTATTCATGACCATGAAAAGGATACATGTGTGGGCAAGATATATGGCCAAGATAATATATGTATTATGTATGTATATATGTGCATGTGTGTATATAACATATATTCAAGAACCTATGGCCAATGAATATATACTCTTAGAACTGTACCTCTACTGAAATCACTCTCATGTTCTGATGCTCAGTTTCCTTTCCAGAAGAATTACTAATATCAACTATTCTGATGATGCTATTAAGACTCCTAGGTACTCTTGTGGATTTTTTTGCGAACCCTTCTGCCCTGCTGTCCTGCATATATATTAGCATCTCTAAAGAGTCCTTCTCCACTAAGTCCCCACTGCCTCTATCTGCTGGTTCCCCATCGAACTCGGTTGTTATGTGAGCCTGTTTTCTCCAGAGGAGGGTATTTCAGCTCTTTCTGCTCATAGCTCCAAGGGCTATCTTGGCTTATTTCAGATACTACTACTTGCTAGAAGTCTTTTCTGTTAGAACTTACTCTCACTTTCATCAAATTATGACATCTCTACTAGTCTGTATAAATGTTCCATCCTTAGTAAAATGAAAATTCTTTGAGGACAAAGACTCTGGGATGATAGGATCTCAAGGAAGGACATAATATATAATGTGATGGGGTCTAATTCATATCCAGAGTGCCTCAAAAGGCATCTCCACATGAAGGAAACTAGGAAGAAGATGCATTTTCATTCAGAGGATGCTAAGTAGCTACTTCCAGGAAAATTATGAGGCCATGTAATTGAAGTGCCTTGGAGAGACTGTGGAGCATTTATAGACATTCTGTAACCAGTTCCATTTGACTAAGCACATGTTAAATAGAAGGCATTTTGATAATGACTGGGGAGAACATTGTACATAGTGCAATATTTTAAGATGATTAACTGTGAAAGACTTAGCCACTCTGATCAATGCAACAATCCAAGACATTTTCAAAGGACCTGTGATGAAAACTGTCATCCACCTCCAGAGAGAGAACTAATTAACTCTGAGCACAGATTGAAACATATTTTTTTTCATTTTCTTTATTTTCCTTACTTTTTTGCAGCATGGCTAATATGGAACTATGTTTTGCATGATTTCATATGTATAATTGTAATCATATTTCTTGCCTTCTCAATGCATGGGGGAGGAACTGAAGAGTGGGAGAGAATATGAAACTCAAAAATTTTTTAAATGAATGTTAAAATTATTTAATTTTAGCAGTAAAAAAAGATAATAATTGAAAGATATTCACAAAAGGCTGTTGTTTTACCCCAGGACTCTTGGCAGAGCTTGGTGACCAGGGAAGGAAATGGGACCTAAAATCTTGTTATTTAGAAAGATAAAGAGCATCCTATTTAGCATCCCATTGTTCCAGAGTTGGAGTTTGCATCCAGTGCTACCCTGATGCCCTTTCGCAGTTTTCCATAATCCCAGAGTCCATATTTGACAGCCATCCCCTCAGCAATGCCCCAAGGAGTGACCTTCAGGACTCCATTCCAGAGGTTCACTTGCATGTCATGGCATCATCTCCCTGATATCGTAGTCTTCTTCAAGAACAACAGTTAACAACGATAATATCAACAAGAGCTGAGACAGACTTATCCAGATTCCATGATGCATTTGGAAGGAAATTAATGCAAGGGACTATTAGCTATGTTGGAACTAAGCTGTTTCTAACCTACTCCCTAAGAAACTGAAGTGGCATAAAGGAGAATATCTTCAGAGATGTTGTTCTTGCTATACCTTTGAAGTAAATTGTTATTCAGATGTGTCTAACTCTTTGTGACCCTATGGAGCATAGTACCCCAAAACCATTCAAGGGGTTTTCTTGGTTAAGATACTGGAGTGATTTGCCATTTCATTCTCCCTCTGATTGAGGTAAACAAAGGTTAAGTGATTCAAGAGACCCGAGTTCCATCCTAGCTCTTTCCCTAATGCATATTGGCCTATGGCTTCCCTTCTTAGGGCATCAGCTTCCTCTTCCACACACTTGAGCAGCGGACCCAATGACCTCTAAGACCCTGGCAGGACTGCCAGCTCCTGGCTCTATCACCACCTGCTCTAAGGCTCTTAGAAAGTCTCAGGTCCTTCCCCCAATTCTCAACTTCTTCCTCCTCCCCCACTTCCCTTTATTTACCAGAGCCTGAGCTTCCGGTGAGAGTCCCTCTCCAGTGAGTTGGTGTGAGACATTAAACCAAATGTTTCATTCTGGTCCAGGCAGTGCATCTGCTGCATTCTTGGCATAGTGAGCCGGCTGGGGGGACGGCATGTTCCAGCTCCTGGATCTTATTGCCTGGAATTCTCTTCCGACTTTGCTCCCCTGAATTCCCCTTCTTGAATGTAGGATGCTAACATGCACAGGGCTCCAGAACAGCCTATGGCTTGTTCTGAAAAACAGAAAGCTTTAGGGTGAGGGGGGAAAGAGGGTTCCTCTCTAAAGCCCTGGGTTTTTCCAGGGTTCCTCAGGATGCTTCCTACACAGTGGAGCCTACCTGAGCCTATTCACCTGTCTGGAGTGGGGAGTCGACATCCCCTAGATTCTTTCCCTGAATCTTCCTAGCTTTTAGTCCAATATCGACCACTTGAATCCTTTCCCTTCCTCCCAGTTTTATTGCTTATTAATTGGATCACCTTTCACTGCCCCCCCATTTCGTTTCCTCTTCTAGAACACAAGGGGGTTAGACTGCGTGATTTCTAAATCCTATAATTCAGGAGATAGAGTTCTATGGTTAACTGGTGACCAGCTCTGAAGTTAGAAGAACAGAGTTCAAATCCTGTCTCTGATGTTTACTGTGTGGGTGACCTTGGGAAAGTAATAGCCTCTCTAGACCCTAGTTTCTTTACTAGTAAAATGAGATGGGTGGACTAGATGACTTGTGGAGCTATGATTATGTGACTTCAAGTGACTTCCATCTGCTCTAGAATGGCTAGCATTTATAAAGGACTTGAAGGTTGGCAAAAAGTTTATCTTCCCAACAACTCTAGGAAATAAGCACTGGACTACTTTACAGATGAGGAAACTGTGAGGTGACTTGCCCAGGGTCACATAAGCTAGACAGTGATTAAGGGTGGATTTGACCTCAGATATTCCTGACTCCAGGTCCAGTGTTTGATCTACTTTGCCTTGTCTGGAAAATGAAAGGCACTGGACTAGATCCATGGTACGTTAAAAAACCACATATGAACATTATTTGAGTCCTTTTGTTTATTTTGTAAATATTTCACAATTACTGTACATTTAATCTGGTTCTGGGGGCAGTTAAGAGGCAGAGTGGACAGAACTCCTATCTTAGAGTCAGGAAGATCAGAATTTAAATCTAGTCTCAGATTTTATTAGCTGTGTGACCCTGGGTAAGTGATTCAACCCTGTTTGCCTCAGTTCCTCGTCTGTAAAATGATCTGAAGAAGGAAATGGCAAACTCTTCTAGTATCTTTGCCAAGAAAACCTCAAATGGGTCACAAAGAGATGGACATGACTGAACAATGACTTCTCTATCATAAAGGAGCATTCACAGGAGCAGGGGAGTCAGACAAAAGTGACAAAGAAATTTTTTTAATAAAAAGAAAATCAATAAAGCAGTTTAATGCTAAGTAAGCTATGAGGAATTGATAGAATATGATGCAATTAAGATTGACAAACACACCTGAGTGACTAGTCCCTCAGCACCCCATACAGGTGAAGTAATTGAGAATATTTAGTCTGCAGAAGAGAAAGCTTAGGAGGCACATAATATCTATCTTCAAGTGTGCAAGAGTATTACAGTGCAGAAGAGGTATCATCCTTGTTTTTCTGGCTCCAGAGAGCAGTGCTAGGAGCCATAGGGAAAAGTTGCAAAGAAAAGATTTTTAACAGTCAAGAAGACTTAAGAACGACCAGCTTCCTAAAAGTAGAATGGACAATATTGAGAAGAGATGGGTTGTCAGCCACTCAGAGTCTTCATGCAAAGTTGGGTCCCTATTTCTCTCTGGTTCAGTTACTAGTGCAACTTGAGGGTCCCTAAAGTACCAACTTACACTGAAAGTCTGTGGTTCTATGATTCTTTCCAAAGAACTTATCTGTACAGTACTGTTGCAAGACACACCAAATTTCAGACCCCACGACAAACTCTCCAAGAGAATCCCTTATATTTGTGAACCATAAATCAGCCTGTTTGGAAAACCAAAAGAATATATTCCAGGAATTAGGATAACAGAGGCAGAAAACTAGATCTCTTGACCCTTGGATAATTCTTTCATAAAGAAGAATCTGTTATTAGCAGCAAAGTATGCTGGGCTCTGTTTTTCCTCAGTCTGGAGGGAGTATGGGGCAAGTTCCCACCAGGAACTCTGAGTTCCTGAATGTTCTATCATCCATATCTGCTGGCTGCTAAGGGCCAACTGGTGCCAGTGCCCACAGCCCTGGCAACATGGTGTTTTTAAAGTCGTGATTGGCCTTCCCCATTCCCTTGCCACATGGCTGTTCCCCAGCCCAAACTGAGGACCAGATGGCACTTCCCATTTGTTCCTCCTTGTGCCCTGCTCTTGTCTACTGTCATTGCCAGGTCCTGGGTCCATGAGGTTGGAGTTTAGAAGCTAAATGTCTAACCTCTGACATTCCTTTTAACCATGAGCCCTTTGGCCTTTGTCATAAGGGGGAAATCATAGAACAAAAGAAGCATAGAACAATAATTTGGAAAATAAGGCATTCTCCTTTGTAAGGTTTAGACATCTGTCTGCAATTGATTCAATTCTCTTTTTCCTAACTTTAAGTTGATGAAATAATTTGCCTCTCAAGATTCTGTCAATCCCAGAGATCCCAAAATTCAAATAACATTAGACAAGCCTAATTAGACCCTCCACCCCACCCCCATCATCTTGAATCCTTGGGAAGAAATTCCTCTGTACTCTCCAATTCAAAAAATATTTATAAAAATGTCTAGTTCACAAGACACTAAGAAAGGAATTGAGAATTTAAGGACAAGATAATATAGCTACTGCTCTTAAGGAGGTGACATTCTACTTGTGGAAAATGCAGCATATCCAGCAACAAATAGATTCCACAAAGTTATGCAGGTGGCAGATAGTACTTGGTAAGTGATAGCAAAGACATTCATCTTACTTTAACTGAGTTTGACCAGAGAGCAGGCAGAGGTTGGGTTAATGTTGGACTGGTGTATCCTGTGATATCTGAGTTATGTGTTTGGGAAGAAGGAAGACACGGGAACCTGATGAGGCTGCCATCTGCCAGAGAAGCCCAGCTCTGGGGAGTCTGGCTACCCTGTACACAGTTTTTCCTTATGATGTGTGTGTGTGTGTGTGTGTGTGTGTGTGTGTGTGTGTGTGTCCCAAAAGTGAGGAATAGTTCCTGACAAGACTGGATCTCAGTAGAAAGATGAGGCCTTAGTACATTAAGGTCAGCTAGATAGTATGGTGGATAGGTACTGGACCCAAAGTCACAAAGGGGTCAAGAAAGTAGTTTGTTCATGGGAGTGAGTGGTCAGAGAACATGAGGCTGTGGCTCACCTTGCCTTCCTTCCCTTGGGTTTATCATAGTGTGTCTGGTAATCTGCATGGATATTTGCCTCAAACACAGTATGATTTTGTTCATTCAAGACTCAGTACAAATGCTACTACTTAAAAGAGATCTTTATTGGATGGGGATTCAGAAAAACCTGAGTTCAAAGTCTGCCTTAGATATGGACTAATTATGTGACCCTGGGCAAGTCAATTGAACTATATATGTGAGACGGGGGTGAGTAGGAAGGGAAGAGGATTTGGAATTCAATTTAAAAAATGAATGTTGAACATAGTTTTTACATGTAATTATGTAAAATTAAAATACTAAAAGAACTCAAATTAAATAATATGTGACTCAGTCTCCTCAGCTGTGAAATAAAGAAGTTGCACTTGTTAGCCTCTAAAGCCCCCCTCTGGCTTTCAATCTATGATCTCTCCCAGATGATCAGTGTCCCTACCCCAAATAACTTCATACTTTTTCTTTAAAGACAGAATCATTTGGAAGTGACCATAGTATCAAAGCCCAGAAGAGATTTTATCACTTGCCAAAAGTCACACAAGTTATAAGTAATGGAGCCAAGAATTGAACCAGGGTCCACTGACCCCACATCCAATGCTCTTGCCAATGTACCACAATGTTCCTCATGTTGTGTTGCCTGAAAAATGGGAGCTTTTTTGAGGGAGCAGGGATGATTTTGGTTTTCTGTTTTATGTCCCCAGGGACCTAGGATAATATCTGACACATAAACACTTAATAAATATTTGTTGATTGAGTAATGGATTGTTTGGTACTCCCTTCCCCCCAACATATACCAGTGATGTGCATCAAGTAAAGATGAGAACTAAAAGATGAATTTCTATTTGGTAGGACTCATTTGATCAGCTCAGCTAGGAATGATTCCCATTCCCAAAGGTGACTGTCTGGAGATGGACTGTGGTAGGGGGTGGAGTGATCACTGGACAACCTAACAATCTTTTTAAGAAAGAGAGATAAGATCAAAAAAGCAATATATGCAATGGAGATAGTCTGTGGTATAGAGAATGCATGCACTTTTGCCTTTCCTTGTATCCCCATACTCATCACAATGGGTCCGAATAAGTGGGTCCTAAATAAATGATTATTAACATATCAAGGAAGGGGGTAAGAGGAAGCAGGCAGAGTGGAGAACATTTGGGTGAGGATCAAAACAAAGAACAAAGAAGGGGCATTGTGACAAGAACATATTTCAAATTGCTTGGCCAAAAGGGGGGAATGGATGATGTTTTAGAAACGGATCACAGACAGAACTGGCACAGAATCAAGCTACAACTGTGATGAAGGCCTGCAACTATCCACACACCTGCTGATGCTCCCACGCCCAAAAGGGGGGCAGCTGATAAAAACTTGCCTTGCCCTGCCCTGCCTTGCCTCATCTCATTGAGAAACTTCATCTTTTGGAAGACAGAAGAAAACACAGGCACAACTATTTTCCTGGAAATGAATCTGACCCATAAGGAGAAGTTTCAGAAGTTGAAATGAATGTCATCTTAGGAATTTGTCATGGAGAAGAAACAGAACATTCCCAGGCTTTGAGGTGAAGCCTAGCATTTGGAAGAGTTAAGACAAAGAATAGGGTAGGATCCCATTGCCTGAAATCTGAAATTTACTCAAGATTAAAAGAACATAATTCTAATTCATCAAAGCCTAATGATTCTTATAAGGTAGAAAAGGTAGCAGTGTCTAAAAAGAGGGATGTGGCTGCATAGGATGCTCCTCCACAAATTCAAATTTTGATATACACAGAGAAGAGAGTTAGTAGTAGTTAGGAATAAGGTTAGGAATAAGATCTTTGCCTAAAATGAACTGAAAGGTTTTGACTTGCCTAGGTCACTTAGTTAGTATGTATTAAGAGCAGGAAATATTAAACACAAGTCTTCTCAGCTCTGAGTTACTCTAGCCACAATATAACACACTCCATCTCTCATCTATGAGTAATTGGGGTCTAATACAAAAGAGTGACATGTCAGATAGGCTAAACCCCAGAATGATTTGACCTTTCAATGGATACCAAAGTCAACCAAAGGAACCTTTTTTAAAAGAAAGCTATACTAGGGGCAAGAATAGAGCCACTGCTTGAAGTGAATGGGACAATGATATTAGACTCAATTCAATAAATATTTGTTAATAAGCCCCTGCCCTCAAGGTGCTTACAGTCTATTTGGAAGGTGGCAAGGAGGGGATGGGTGAATGAGATATGAACATGAAGAACTACAAGAAAGAATGTGATGTGTGCAAAGGAGACTTCAAGACACTATGCCATAATAAATCTGATGGAGTGAAGTAAGGAAAATTTCATGAAGAAGTTTAATCTTGATGGAGGAACTTTAACAGGCTGAGAAAGTCCATACCAGGTTTGGGGAAACTTTGAACAAAGGCACAGAAACAGGAGAAAATAGGAGAGTGGTCCAGTTTGACTATAAGTTAGAGTCGAGGAAAGGTCTTAGTGAGTAATAAGACTAAAAGGATAGGTAGGGGACACTGGTGAGAGAGCTTGATTGCCATGCTGAGGACCTTATACTTTATTTGATAGACAATAGGGAAGCACTGAAAGTTTCCATTTGGAAGTTTATACACAGTGGTTTAAAGAATGTCATGGAAAAGGAGTCTGGAGACTAGAAGCAATGGTGGGATTCAGTGGTTTGCACCAATTCGGCAGAATTGATACCTAATTTTATGTTGAGTTTGGTTGTTAAAATGGCACTTGTAATCAGGTTTCTCTCTAAGGTGGGCACCCGATGTGTAAATCACACATTTACATTTCTTATTCTTTTTTACTGTTCATCTGCACAACAGCGTTTTCTAATCTCCAGTAGAAATGTTCATTCCATCCATAGGTAAAAAAAATGACAACTATGTTTGTAATTATTCATTTCTTAAAACTCATTATATCTTTGATGAAATATCATATTTTAATTCCCTCTCTTTTGTTACTTCAGTAAACAAATATATAATGTAAAGTAAAAAAGTGCCAAACAACCAGGGAATGACAAGCTGTCATTTGCTTCTGTTTTATGTTATGCCCCAAATTTCCCTGAGATACTGTTCCCTGAATGGTAAAATCACTAGGACACTGGAGCACAATGAATCAAGAGAAATAAAGATTTCAAGGGTTATCTTATCACCCATTTCAGAAACCCTGGAAGTAAAAGAAAAAAAAGAGAATAGGTAGAATGAGTTTTGGCTCTGCTTTCAGCACTGGCTGCTGTGGTGGTCATGTGGCTGCTTTCACTCCATAAGGATACCTTTGCTTACTGTGAATTATAACATAATCTAGTTTTACGTACCTCTTTTATTATTCTTATTTGAGTATTAAATACACAAAATATTAAACTACCTTTTGGTATATCTTTTTTTATACTTCAAAGGTCATTAGGTCAGAAAACCAGTTGTTAATTTATTTGAATCCCATCACCAGCTAGAAGAACAAGTATCAGCTTATTCCAATTGTTCAGGAAAGAGGTAATGAGTTATTTGAGTAGGAATGTTGAAATGGGAATGAATAGGAGAGGGCAGATTAAGAAATTTTGCAGATATAGAGTAGGAAAACTTTGCAATTTCATTTAGGAACTAAGAAATGGGGAAAAAAAGTTATAGATGATGCCCAGCTTTCTTGTTGGGATGAATGGGCCATCAACAAAAACAAAGAAGTTAAAGGAAGGGGTAACTTTAGAGACTGAGATAATCAGATCTGTTTTGAACATCTAGCCGACATAGAGCTGTAATCTCACAGAATCAGAGAACAATCAGAGTTAGAAGGGACCTCAGAGGATATTATTTAGACCAGTCAGTATTTCTCTACAATATACCCAACATATGAACATCCATTTTCTGTTGGATGAGTTAATCAGACAATTCAAAATACCCCCAGCTATAATGACAGGAACTGAGAGTTAAGAATTTCTTCATCATAAAGAAAGCAACTCACCCCAGAGACAGAGCCATTGGAATCTGAACACAGACTGAAGTACATTTTTTCTCTCTCTCTCTCACTATTGAGGCTTCTCATCTTCTTGGGGGGGAGGGGGCTTTATGTTTACTCATGTTTACTCTTATAAACCATTCAATTTACATCAATGTATAGCATGGAAACAATGTAAAGACTATCAGACAGCCTTCTGTGGGGGGGAGGGAAAGGAGGTGGGGGAGAAATTGTAAAATTCAAAACTTTACAAAAAATGATAGGTAGATACTACTATTGTATATAATTGGAAAACAAAATGTTAAAAAAAATTTTAAAAAGAATTTCTTCATCATCCCAAAGGTCCAGTCCATAGGGACTAATAATAATAATAGCAGATATCATTTATACAGTGCTTTAAGGTCTGAAAAAGTGCTTTACAAATATTATCTCATTTTATACTCATAACCCTGGGAGGTTAGAGTTATTATTATCCCTGCTTTACAAATAAGGAAACTGAAGCAGAAAGAAGTTCAATGACTTGCCCACAGTCACACAACTAATAAGGATATGAAGTCAGATTTGAACTTAGATCGTCTTTTATTTATTTATTTATTTCCCTAAATATGTAAAAATAATTTTCAACATTCATTTTTGTAAAGTTTTCCTCCTCCCATCTTTCCCTCCCCCACTCCCCTAAATCTGATATAGGTTATAAAGGTATAATTGCATTATACATATTTCTACATTACTCACTCTGTAAAAGAAGAATCAGAACAAAAAGGGCATAACCACAAGAAAGAGAAAGCAAAAAAAAATTTTTTTAAGTGAAAATAGTATGCTTTGATCTGTATTCATATTCTATAGTTCTTTCTCTGGGTGTGAATGGTAATTTCCATTGCAGGACTAGAAGTGTTTTGATCACTGCATTGTTGAGAAAAGCTAAGTCTATCATAGTTGATTATCATACAATGTTACTGTTAGTGTTCAATGTCCTCCTGTTCTGCTCACTTCACTCAGCATCAATTCAAGTAAATTTTTCCAGGTTTTTCTGAAATCTACCTGCTCATCATTTCTTAAAAAGCAATAATATTCCATTACATCATATACCATAACTTGTTCAGTCATTCCCCAATTGATAGATATCCCCTAAATTTCCAATTCTTTGCCACTACAAAAAAGATCTACTATCAACTTTTTGTGATTTATTTGGGATCCAGATCTGGCAGTGTATAGTTAGATCAAAGGGCATACCTGGTTTTATTGCCCTTTGGGCATGGTTCCAGATTGCTCTTCAGAATAGTTGGAGCAGATCACAACTCCACCAATAATGCATTAATGTCCCAGTTTTCCTATATCCTTTCCAACACTGATCATTTCCCTTTTCTGTCATATTAGCCAATCTGATAGGTGTGAGTAGGTATCTCAGTTGTTTTAATTTGCATTTCTTTAATAGTGATTCAGAGCATTTTTTTTCATATGACTGTAGATAGATTTAATTTCTTCATCTGAGAAGAACTTAGGTCTTCTTGACTCCAAGTTCAAGTTCAATAAAGAATTGCTATCATAACCCAAAGCTGAAATGTTTTGGGAATGACCATGAGATCAGGCTGTCTGATTAAACTCCATCAAACTTGAATCAAGTCTAAATCTTCCTCTTTACAATTTCCCCCCATTTTGTCACCCAACTACCCTTGGAGTCAAACAGAACAAGTATAGTCCCTCTTCTACATGAAAGGCCTTCAAAGACAGATGTTCCTTGCTTTACATAAGTAGACTGTTCCCCAGACTCCTATATAAAGCATTCCCATAGTTCAAAGACAAATGGGGAGGCCACAAACAGACATAGTATCCAAGCTCTTTGTATGGAAGACAGACACATCAGGGTAGATATGTGGGTAGAGCAGGACAAGGTTCTCAGCTTCTGCACTAAAGGTCTCAAGTCTAGTTCCCAATATGACTGTGGTAATGCCAATTTTTCTGTGCCTTGTTCTTCTCCTTTCAGTTAGAGGGTTTTTTTTTTAGATTGAGCTTCTGGTTTTTTAGTTTGATTTTGTTTTGTTTTGGTGGAAGGATGAAAGGCCATGAAGCTAGAGCTGAGAGGCAGAAACAGAAAGAACACATAGTACTGTACAGTAAAATTAATAGTTTATTTTTTAACATGAATTTCTTTCAGAATTCATCACATAAAGCAAAATTTGCATAATGCAAATTTATATAAAGCACAAACTATCTGTACTTGATCATTATTATCTGTCCCCTGAATCTATTCTTCTCCAAGTTAAGAATCCTAGTCCCATCCTGATTGCTTTCTAGTTCTCTTCAGATTATGGATATTTTTCATAAAATGTAGTGTCAGGACAATACACCAGATGTGATCTGGTCAAGACAGAATACATCAGAACTAATACCTCCATAGCCCTGGAGATTAACACCCCTAATGCAGCCTAAAATTGAATTCATATATTAGCTTATTGGGTCGAATCTCTCCATCATTCCAGTTTGTAATCTCTCCCAACATTGAGTTGTCTGCAAATTTGATAGCCATGCCAACTGTGACCTTATCCAAGTCATTAATAAAGTTGTTAAATAGCTAAGTACCAATCACAGATCCCTGGAGCCTGCTACTAAACATCATCCAACAACAAATTATTAATAACTATGAACTATTCATTAACTCAGTGTCAAATCCACCTAATTGTGTTGTTGTCTAGTGCACATCTCTCCCTTTCTGGAACAAAAATTACATGGGAGACTATATATATATATACATATATATATATGTATATATATATATATATATATATATACAGAGAGAGAGAGAGAGAGAGAGAGAGAGAGAGAGAGAGAGAGAGGGCTTTCCTTAAATCTGGGTTGGGGCAACTAGGTGTCACAATGGATAGAACTCCAGGCTGAAGTCAAAAAGACTCATTTTCCTGAGTTTAAATCCAGCCTCAGACACTACTTTTGTGACCCCAGGCAAGACACTTAACCCTGTTTGCCACAGCTTCCTCATCTCTAAATGATGTAAAGAAGAAAATAGGAAAACCACTCCAATACCTTTGCCAAGAAAACCCCAAATGGGGTTATAGAGAGTCAGACTTGATTGAAAAGACTAAACTACAACAAAAATCCCAGGTAAAGTAATCTATAAAATTTCCTGATACACCAATGAGTAATTTGATAGGACTCACTCTTCATGAAAACATGTTGGATCTAAGTGATCACCACTTCTTTTTCTAGATAATAAATTTGCATTTATATAAATTGCCATTTATATTTTTATAATTTATATTATTTATATAATGTAATTTATATAATTTGCACTCTTATAGTTTGCAAAGCATTCTCCATATACTATCTCATTTGACCCTCTCTACATCCTTGTGAGATAGGTCCTGCAGGTATTATTCTCTCCATTTTTCAGATAAGAAAACTGAGACTCAGAGGTGTGAAGTGACTTTGCCCATGATAACACAGCTAATACTGATAAAAGAATTCAAAGCTAGGTCTAGCACTCTATTCACTACATCTCATTGTCTCTCAGATGTAGCATTTTACTGGGAATCATCAAACTCACTCATCACATCTGCAGATTCTATTTTCTCTTCTTCCTTAAAATGGGAAAATATCTGCTATTCTTTAGTCCTGGGTTATCTCTCCCATTCTCTACACTTTTTTTCAAAGATGATTGACAGGGGCTCAATCATCACATCTATTAGTTCTTTTTTTCCTTTTTTTTCTTTTTTTAGATTTTTCAAGGCAGTAGAGTTAAGTGGTTTGCCCAAGGCCACATAGCTAGGTAATTATTAAGTGTCTGAGGTCAGATTTGAACTCAGTTACTCCTGACTCCGAGGCTGCTGCTCTATCCACTGTGCCACCTAGCCGCCCCTATTAGTTCTTTCTTAAATGAAAGTCTGATTCACTTGAATTCATCAAGGGGAGTTAGATTTTCTCCAATGATTTCCATTTATTTGAGGTATCAATTTCCTTTTGGCTATTTTTGCACCTTTTCCATTCTCTTTGTCAGGAAAACAAAAATAAAATAATTGAGCTGCTTTGTCTTCTCTTCTGTCCTCTGTCATCATTATCTTATCCACCTTGAAGAGTAGACCTATCCATTGCTGAATCTTTTTCTTTCTCCCATATGGCTTTTCTTTGCTATACTCAGTTTAATTTACCAACTTCAACTCATTCTAATCCTTTGCTCTTCCAATAGTATCTCCCAGGACCATATTATGGGCTGTTACCTGATCCTGTTTTCCTATCAAGGCTGTGACTTTTAAAAATTCAAGTTGGCTAATGATCCTTTATGAATTCACATTGATCTCTTTAGACACTTACCCCATTTCTTTCTCATCAGAAGAATTTCTTTAGAATTTCATTCATGAATCTTCCCATTCCTCCTTTGATTGACTTCCTCTCTAGCATTTTAGTCTATGGCATCCTACCTATACTTTATTTACATTTTTTTAGGTTTTTGCAAGACAATGGGGTTAAGTGGCTTGCCCAAGGTCACACAGCTAGGTAATTATTAAATGTCTGAGGTCGGATTTGAACTCAGGTCCACCTGACTCCAGGGCTGGTGCTTTATCCACTGCACCACCTAGCTACTCCCCTACCTATACTTTACAGGAGCTTTTGAAAGCTGCTTCCCTAGCAGTTTGTGACTGAGGAAGAGACGGAGAACAT
The DNA here is from genome assembly GCF_037893015.1 of Macrotis lagotis. Lineage (NCBI taxonomy): Eukaryota > Metazoa > Chordata > Mammalia > Peramelemorphia > Peramelidae > Macrotis > Macrotis lagotis. The sequence goes on along the minus strand of NC_133659.1, from coordinate 102,512,971 downwards.
CATTAGGAAACAAACTAGATAATTTTGATTACATTAAATTAAAAGACTTTTGCACTGACAAAAACCACTGTAACCAAGATCAAAAGAAATGGAGTAAATTGGGAAACAATTTTTACAACTAGTATTTCTGACAAAAGACTGATTTCTAAAATATACAGAGAACTGAGTCAAATTTAAAAAAAAAAAAAACATTCCCCAATTGACAAATGGTCAAAGGATATGCAAAGGCAATTAACCAGATGAGGAAATCAAAGCGATCCATAGTCATATGAAAAATTGCTCTAAATCACTACTTATTAGAGAAATGCAAATTAAAGCTTCTAAGGTACCACTTTACACCTCTCAGTATGTCCAGAAAAGACAATAATAAGTGTTGGAAGGGATGTGGGAAATCTGAGACGCTAATACATTCTTGGTGGAGCTGTGAACTCATCCAACCTTTCTGGAGAGCAGTTTGGAATTACACCCAAAGGGCAACAAAAATGTGCATATCCTTTGATCCAGCAATGCCACTACTAGGTCTATATATACACTAAAGAGACTATGAAAAAGGGTAAAAACATCACTTGTACAAAAATATTCATAGCAGCCCTGCTTGTGGTGGCAAAGAATTGAATGTCCATCAATTGGGGAATAGCTGAACAAACTGTGGTATATGTATCTTATGGAACATTATCGTTCTATTAGAAACCAGGAGGAATGGGAATTCAGGGAAGCCTAGAGGGATTTGCATAAACTGATGCTGAGAGAGATGAGCAGAATCAGGAGAACATTGTACACCTTAACAGCAACATGGGGGTGGTGATCAATCTTAATGGACTTGCTTAATCGATCAATGCAACAATCAGGCACAATTTTGGGGTGTCTGTAATGGAGAATACCATCTGTATTCAGAGAAAGAATTGTGAACAAAGACCAAAGACTATTACCTTTAATTTGAAAAAAAAAGTTATCTTATGTAATTTTGCTATCTCTTATGCTTTATTTTTTCCTTAAGGATATGATTTCTCTCTCATCACATTCAACTTAGATCACTGTATATCATGGAAACAATGTAAAGACTAACAGACTGCCTTCTGGGGGAGGAAGGGAGATTGGGGGGAAATTGTAAAATTCAAAATAAATTAATTAAATCAAGAAAGAAAGAAAACTGCTTCCCTAAAATCTACAATATTGGATTCATTCTACCTTTACTCTTCTCTATCTTCAATTCCAAGATGGAGAATTCATGTTGAGACTGAGGGACTTGTGAGACAAGCAGGTGGACAGGTTCAGGATGGAGGACAGTCAGTACAAAGAAGCACATTTAGGTAGAATAAAGTTATCCAACAGAGGAATTAATTGCCTCAAGAGAAAGGGGTTACTGGAGGAGGTTCCTTACTGGAGGAAAAGCTGGATAAGTTTTAGAGGACGTTCTTATTTACATGTGGGTCAAGCTAGATGGCCTCAGAGTTCTCTTTCAACTCAGATTCCCTGAACAGGTCATCTCTGACAGGTGACACATGGTCTCTGCCCTTTTAGAGCCCTTCATTGATCATGCAATGAAGTCTAACCTCCTTATTCTGACATTGAAAAGACTTTACAATCAAACTCTAGTCTTTTCTCCCTACTTCCCACTTCCCCAACTTTATACTTCAGACAAACCTGACAAATAATTGCTGTTTTCTGAACACATCTCTTGCTGTCTTGCCTCCAGAACTTGGCTCATTCCATTCCTTCTGCTAGGAATGTCTTCCTTCCCCCCAGCATTTCCAGTTGAAATTCTACCCTCTTTTAAGGTCCAGCTCAAATGCCAACTGCCCTGTAAAACCTCTTCTGATTCTCACCACACCCCAATTCAGCAATGAATTTTCCCTCTTTTGAATACTAATACTATATAGGATGTTCTTGGTATTTCTCTCATAGAACCCTTCACACTCTGTCTTGTATTATAGTATCTATGAGCATAAGCTTCTTGAGAGCAAAGAACATGACTTATTCATTTTTATATTTCTCACTACTTCAAGTACAGTGTCTCAACCAACTGATGTTGGAATGAATTGAATCCATGAGGAAATGGGATTGCTTAAGAAGCTTCCAGGGTTCTTGCTCCTTCTAATAGAAGGACACTGGACATACAGACCAAGGTAACAAAAACTAGACCCATGGTCTTAAAGACAGTAGGGAGGGTGGAAGAGGAAGGAACCCTAGCCTGAAGGGTGTGGAATGAACAGAAGGAGATAGATTTCAGATAACTTCCCAGAGGAAGGAGATATTTTGCAGGTTTTTCAAGGATAAGAAGAAATAGGTTATGTAAAGGGCAGGGAGACCCGGAGACAGAAAGGAAAGAAGAAAGATTTGCTGGCACAGAAGTGAGTTTGCCAGAAAGTCATGAGACTCAAGTGCAGTTTGGGGAAGGGGACAGTTGTGGGGAGGAACTTTGAAGGCTTGGATTAGGGGATCAAATTGGATATGAAAGGCAATAGAGGGTCACAAGAAGACAGCTGGCAGTGGGGTGGTAGGGAACGAGGCCAAGAGAATGGAGCTAAATACACTTTGGAGGGACTTTGGGGGGAAAATATCCTCTAGTCTAATGCACTCATTTTATAAATGAAGATCCTGAGACTCAGAGGTGAAGTGATGTGTCCAAGGTCACTCAACTAATCAGTGTGGTATTACCAGAGACACCCAGCAGCTGACTGTGATGGGGTTGGGGAGAGCCCGTGGGCTGAGGAGAGCCGGCAGAGAAGGTCAAGAGAACTCTTTAGGAAGAAGAATTCAACCAACTCCTCTGGGGTACCTAGCTTGACTAAAGCTCTATCTGGCTTATGCTAACGTAGGGCCCTAGAGTGGGATCCTTCTTTATACCCTTAAGGAAAGGGGCTCATTCAGGAGGTACAGGTTTAGGGTCTGATGATCACTCCATGAGACCCCCACACCCCTGATGCCCTTGGCCCCTCTAATTAGAATAATGAACTGTTCCTCCTGTTTTATAGTTCACAAAACAAGCAACTTCCCCAGAATGGCACAGGATGCTCCCAATCTTGGGGAAAGAAGAGGAGATACAATCATACCCAATTTACAGATAAGGAAACTGAGTCTCAGAGCTGTGAAGTAATGCCTAAAGTCACACAGCTGGTGGAAAAAAAAGATAAGTAAGCAAGTCTCCTGATACCTGGGTCCAGTCCTCTATTTTTCTGTAAGCCCAGGCTGCCAGCCATGTGGTGGTGACCTAGGAGACACAACTGGTCTCAGTCCTGGGTGAGGAAAGACTGGGGAGGGGCCCAGGGCACATTCCAGGGAGGGGGGGTGGTTTGTGGAGAGTGAGGAGGGGGCAGTCCAGGAGGGCTTGGAGGGGGGAGGGAGACGAAGGCATCTTCATCCAGGCAGCAGCTGCTCCTAAATATGTTACAACTTGTCAAAGGGGCAGAAATAGAAGCTGAGTCCAGGGAGGGGGGTGGAAAGGGGCTGGGGGTTTTCCCCCAAGGGAGGGAGGTGGAGAGACAGCTAAGGGACCAGGAGGACAGCAGCAGAGAGAAATAGGAAAAGCCTAGGGGGTAATGTGGGCCCAGCAGGGAGACTTCATAGGTTTAAAGGGGGAAGTGAAAGAAAGAGTCTATTTCCATTTCCTCATTTTACCAAGTGATGATTCTGAGGCTCTGAAAGGAAAAGTGACTTGTCTAAGGTCACACATCCAAGAAGTCATAGGGACAAAATTCAGAACCAGGTCTCCTGACTGCTGATCTGGTGTTCTTTCCATGATGCTACACTGCTTTTCAATTTGTCAGAGCTTGAAGTGGAGGGAAGTCGTATGTGCAGCACGGCGAGCAGATGGGGTGGCCAGGAACCCCATGAGAGACAGCTTGGAAGGGATGGAGGTTTGGGAAACGGCGGTAAGGAGGGAGAGTCAAGGGTTCTAGACTCTCGTTGGGATCTCTAATCCCAACTAGATCTGGGAGGAGACAGTGGTACATGGGCCAGTGGGGAACACGAAATATCTCGCTTTCTCAATCTCTGTGATCGTAGCTCACAGGTTTAGAGTTGGAAGAGACCTCAGAGGTCATTTTATAGATAGGGAAATTGAGGCTGAGAGAGATTAAGCAGTTTGTACAATCATGCAGATAGTAACCGTCTGAGGAAGGATTCGAATGTGGGTTTTTTTCTGATTACTCATTAACACCATACCGCTCAGGCTACATCTGAGCCAGCCTGCTAACCCTTTCCACCCGGGAGGGTGGGGGAGACCTCTCCTGCAGACCTCTCCTTGAGCTCTTCCTCTCTTTGATGGTAGAGAATTTAGCTCTGTAAAAAGAACTGCAGGTCCTGTTATCAGTGAGACAAAAAGAATGTACTCTATTTGAGATCAGACGTTCAAATTTCTGTTTCAGTTGCTTACTCCCTGTTTGACCTTTAGGGAAATAGCCACTTTGTAGCTCAGTTTCCTCATCTGTTAAAAAAAAAAAATGGGGATTTGGAAAAGATGATCCCTGAGATCCTTTCCAGATCAAAATGTGTGATTCTCCACCCTCACTCCTACTTTCAAGCTCTACAGTTGTGAGCCACAAGAGACAGAAGCCTGTCCTCTGACCTAAGAAATGTGGTCCCTATTCTCCTCTCCATTCAGATTCAGTCTGCCCTGTGCTCCCCATCCCAGTCTATCTAACCCCCCAAGCCCAGCTCCTTCTTCTCTTGCCACTCCCCTTGAAGGTGAAAGAATCTTGGAGAACAAGCCTGGCTTTGGGTTTTGGATTCCAGGCACAGCCGGGATTTCCCAACAGTCATCTGATTCCTTATCCTCAGTGGAAACAATGTGTGGCCTCTCTGATAGTCTCTTTGGGGGGGGGGGGGGCTGTTGGTGGATAGAAGTTAGAAGTTCATCTCTACCCTCCCTCTCCAAGTGCTCTCTCTCTCTCTCTCTCTCTCTCTCTCTCTCTCTCTCTCTCTCTCTCTCTCTCTCTCTCTCTCTCTCTCTTTCTCCCTTCAACCTTTCTCTTCTCTCTTTCCCTTCCTCTCATCTCTCCTCTACTTTTCCAGAGCCTCCCCCACAGGTGTAACCCCCAGGTCTAGGTAAGTCTTGTCAATCTCCCACACCCAGAAATCACCTTCCTCCACTCCCCATCTACCAGCTCCAAGGTAGATCCGATGGCAGCCGATCCGACGATCCCCTCCCCACCACCCACACATCCACTCAATGCATCTTACTCACTTCTTTCTGCAGAGAGAAAAGTCAGAATACAACAGCATCTGTTTCACTCCCTCATCCACACTGAGGTCATCTGGGCTAGCTTTCATACTTTGTCAAAATCCTGAAGACAGACTGACAGTTCCCAAAAAGAAATTCTTTTAAATACATGAGGGTTCACTAAGCTGTTCATGCTTCCATCATACTGTTTTCTAAGTCATTTACTTACTCCTTAAATGCATAGAAACTACCGACCAAACACACACACATCCATTTCCTGACCTTTAGCCCCCCCCCAAACCCTCCAAAATGTTATTGGTTTAAGTTGGGTTAAACTAGCTAGTTGGGTTCCACCAGCAGCTGCCCATATTTGTAACCCCACTGAGCTCCCAGTAAGAAAAGCAACAACAATCATAATAAATGGGCAGCTAGGTGATGCAAAGGATAGAACACCAGATCTGGACTCAGGAAGATCTGAGTTCAAATCCTCAGAAAGTCACTTAACCCCATCTGCAACATGGGGATGCACTGGAGAAGAAAATGGCAAAGCACTCTAACTTATCTTTGCCAAGAAAACTCCAAATGGGATCACAAAGAGTCAGACACAAGTGCACAAAGCATGATAATTACTTGTACCACAGAATCTGAACATACATACAGAAGATGAGTTTCCATCTCAATGCTTTTACTCAATTACAAACAACAATCATTTTATTTAAAAGAATCTGCGGAATATTAGAAATAAGATAAGAAGAAGAATATAGTGGCATGATGGGACAATTTTCATAGAATGTAGAAGATAACACCAAAAATGAGCTTATACCTTAATATTTTTATTCTTCTGTTATATATATATAATTCTATTTGTACTTTATTATTTTAAAATGCTTAACACAGTGCCTGACATATAGTGAGTGCTATATAAATATTAATTTTTATTGCTAATAACCCCAAAAGGAGTTTTGATCATCTGTGTAGCAGTCTGTAGGAAAATAAATATAACTAGAGAATAATAGCAGGATAGTGACTTGTTCCAAGACTTTCTATTTGAATGCCATCACACAAGATGAAAAATGGAAAAACAGCAATATGTTAGTAGGGAATACTCTCTTTTCCGAGATTTACAACTCAAACTACTCATGAACTTTACAAAGCAAATTCCTTACAACCCTTTGAGGCTGATATCTCCTCCTTGGGGTCCTTTTTTTTTTAACCTCTCCAGTCCCAATTCAGAATCCAACCTTCACAGGATTCTGGAATGGGGAATATGCATGGGTCTAATTCAACCAGGTGGTCTCCCCCAGTGAGCACAGTCCACCTAGATTCAAGTGATTTGAAAGTTATTGACCTTCAGAAACCTGGACCTGGGAGTCCTTCATGGCGGGAGGGGGAGAAGAAGAGCGGGGAGAAGGAGGAAGAGAAGCAGGTGGAGGGGATTTCTGTGAATTGTGAAATCTAGTAGCTACCATGCAAATGAGACCTAACACAACATGCAAATAGCATCAAGTTAAAGCTAGCAAGGGGATTGAACAGAAATGCTCCTGGGGGCCCCCAGAGGAGGGGTAAGAGGCAAGGGGTCTGCAGTGGGTGTTGGGGGGGGTGACCATGGGCAACTGGGGCCCTTCCAGCCAAACCAGCAGGAGTGGGGATTATGGCTGGACTCCCTGCTGTCAGGTTAGAGCTGATGGATCCTGGCTGGTGCCGGAGGACAAAGACAGCACTGTACTGGCATCAATGTGTTCCCATCCATCAGAGGGCAACACGAGGGGTGGCGGGGGGCAGGATAGGGAAGAACCACAGGCCCTAGGGGAAAGGAAGCCCTAGTGTTAGCCACCTAATAACAGTTTTCCCCCCTATAGTCTACACTTTGGGGGGAACCCCAGGAAATAGGAGAAATCTAACTTTCTTTAACCATCATGTCCATCTAGACCCTTCAATGTTGAGCCCACAAGGGCAAGGATACATATAGAATCACAAAATACATGTGCTCACAAATGCACACTATATTCACTCTTCCATTAGAACATGTAGTCCTCAGGACTTTGTCCTCTTTCTTTGTCTCTGTATCTCAAGGGTCTGTCATTGTAGTAGTAAGTACTACTTAATAAAGGTTTGTGGATTGACAGGTTGACAAATACATACACTTGTTAACTAGGAGACCCCCATTTCCCTATGCTTCTAGCCAAGTGAGTTATCAATGGAGCAAATATGATTCCTGGTCCTCCTCCTAATAAGGTGCTGAGTTGATGACAGGGAATAAAGGACTTTGCCTCTTTTCCTGATACAATCCAGAACACACAGAACCAAAGAAAGAAGGCATGGCATTAGTGAACTCTATACCTTATGGAAGAGACACGATGCCAGGAACATTGGCAACCTAATAGGGAAAGGCAAAATTCCAATCAGCTAGCAGTACTAGACAATGAGAATATGAAGGCAAAAACGAAACTTCACCTTCTCTCTAAACGCTGGCATTGTAGGGGAAGGATGAGATATAAGACCTACTCTTGGGGTTGCGTCTCAAGCTCCCTATTCAGTTGTTCATAGTTCAAGCAACATTTATGCAGATCATTATGCCAGGTAGTAGGTGAAGAAGTTTAGATAAGAAATGATCCCTGCCCTCCCAGAGCATACAGTTGGGTAGGAAAATGACATATATAGAATATTTATATAGCAGAAGGGTGCCGAACAAAATACTCTGAGGTCTCCAGAGGGAAAACTTTACAAAGTTGTAACTAGGATGAGGCAATCAGTACTTTGTCCCACAGTGCCAGACATCTGTGGCTATGGAAAAGAGAGGGCAACTTTGCTTTATAGGTATCTATTCCCTTTCTCAGTTCCCCACAGTCTGACAGTTCCAGTAGCCAGGTATTACAGGTATGGTCTTATATCCTAGAATCAAGAGCATTCATCATAGTCATACCCCATCCCAATCTGTGCCCTCTTCCCCCACCCACATCTGCCAATGAACTAGGAAACCAAGGGGCACATTTCCTACTCTCTAGGAAAAGGAAACCTTGTGATAAAACTGCATCTAACTGGGAAGAAGAACTCTGTGGGATCCCATGGTTCTTATACTCACATGTGGGCTCCTCAGTGCTACCCAGAACCCTCTTCCTGAAGTCCTCCCCAAGAGGATCCTGTGTTCTCTATTTTCCCCTATTATCCTAAGAAACTCTCTACTCAAGTTCTCCCTCCTTCCCCCAGCTTGTCCCAGACACCAACATTGCTAGTTATGACTGTGAAAGGATATTATGCTAGTGTACTGATTGATAAGGGTTGGGTAGAAATCATGGAAGATTCCTCATAGGAATTAATAAATGAGCTTTTTCTTTTCAAAAGTTCATGGAAATTTTAAGCCAATCAGTTCTAAAATCCTCAGAAAATCCCTTCTCAATCATTTGTCTATGGTCCATTTATTCATTTTCTTTCCCCCTACTACTCCCTTCTACTGATCTTTGTCTTTACTTATTTCCTAGTCACATTCATTCTCTAATGAAGCCATATAACCTTTCATCTTGACCTTAGAATGGATATTCTGATGAATTTCTGTATCTCCTTGGAGGGATGAGGGAATCATTTTTGTGAGTATCCTTTGAGAGACAGTGTAGTGTATATATATATAATATATATATATATTATATATATATATATATATATATAATATATATATATATATAATGGAACAAGTACTGGGCTTGGAGTGATAAAGCATTCCTTGGGTCCAGTGGACAAGAAAGGTGTCCTGTTTCTATGACTGAACAAGTCATTGAGATGGTCAAGATTCAATCTCTCTTTCAGAAGAAGAAGCGATACAGGGATAGACTCAAGAACTCTGAAGAACTTTGGTATGGATTGTGAGATAATGGCAGAACAGCAGCATTCAACATGATGCATCCACATCCAAAAAGGCGCTGTGGTCTAGGAAGAAAAGCAAAATTGCTGTAGCTCAAAGGAAAAAGTGAGATGTAGAAATTTAGAGCAAACTCCACTTCATATGTTCATATGGACCAGATCCTTCTAAGCTAGTATTGATCTGATCAACTACAGTCAGACACACTGTACATTGACCCAATATAGCGATGCCATTTTGGTCCTTGTTGAGAATGAACCAACCAGCGGGTGAGTAGATGATGAACAGAACAGAGGCTAGTGAAGTTGAGGGCAACATGGGGCTCCTAAGGCCAATTGGACAAACATTTCTAAAATTGATCGCCACATAATTGATCTCCTTAAGTTATATATGCAGTTATTCCAGAAAGAATCCATAGAGTAGAAGCATCATTATGAGCATAGATTTAGACCCAGAAGGGACCTTAGAGGTTATCTAGTCACAGAATTTCTGAGTTAAAGGAACCTTACTGGTCATCCAAGTTTAAGAAACCCTCCAAAATCTAGACAAGCTGTCAAGCAGTCTTTGTTTGAGGAATCCACCACTTCCCCAGGCAGTCCAGCCCACTTTAGTTCAGTCCACTCTAATCCTGGTCATCCCGACAAGTCTTCCTGGCCTCCTCCCCTTGCTCCTCAGGGCCAATTGAAACAGATTTATCTTATACATGAGAGTTGAAAACAACTTTCATGTCTCCAGACCCTTCTCTAGGGCAAACATACCCAATGATTCAACATCTTCATGTTACAGATGAAGATACTGGGGCCCAGAGAGGTTGTGCCTTGTCTAAGGTCACAAGCAAATAAGTCATGGGGCTGTGATTTAAACTCCAGTGCTCACCAGGTATCAGTCCATCAATCCCTCAGCTTGCCTTAGCTGCTATTGCCCAAGAGTCAGGGGAAACATGCCCCCAACCCTTTTTTCATCATGAAAAAACCTTCAGTTTTTTCACAACAAAGACAAATGTCATTGTTTGATACCCCCATTTAACAAATGAGTAACAGAGGCTGAACAGAATTGGTTTCTCAGCCCCCTTCCCTCTAGACCCCGGACTATCTTCTATTCCATTCATTCCACAAACCTTTGAGTAGAGGACTTGAGAGAGGTCTCATTTTCTTTAGAGATTCTAGATACCCTTGAGGCTAACTCTTATCTTGTGTTATAAGAATGCACGGAACAGGAAGAGGGAACACACCACAAGTCTTTTATTCAAAGTGGCCCTGGCTCTTGGCCCCCAAAGTGAAAGGAGCTGCCTCACAGGATATTTATATGTCAGTGATGCTTCTCAGTTGATGTCAATTCCTTGATGCCTTCCCCTTTTCTTCACTGCAATACACATAGTCCCCCATCATTTTACCATCTTTGTCTTTGCCCTTAGCCTTTGAAGAAAAGGGAATATCTAACCTAGGGGAAATGAAAGGCTATCCCAGAACAAGAGGCAGTATGTTGTAACAGAAAGAGGGGAGAGAGAAAGAACATACTATGATATACTAGGTGCTATGTTAAGCACTTTATAAATACTATCTCATTTAATCCTAACAACCATGGGTTCTAGGGGCTGTTAATATAACTCCAATTTACAATTGAGGAAACTGAGGCAGATATACATTAAGTGATTTGCTCAGGGTCATACTGTGATGACATCAGTGATGTAAAGGAAAAAACTAAAGGATGTCAGAGCTCAGATCAATGCCCTGATCAATGTTGACCCACAGAACAGATAATAAAACACAGCTCACAGTAAGTGATTAATAAATGCTCATTGACAGACTGATTGATATGTCTCTCTTCCAAGTAGAAAAGAGGTGGACCACAGGTATATAATGAAGCATATGCCATTGGTTAAGACCACTGTTTTGGTTGACTGTGCTATATTTTTTCCTTACAAAAGTGGATTTTATTGGAAGAACATACTGGGAAATGATACTGATTATTATTAGATATCAAGAAAACATTTTTAAATACATTAAAAAATACAGAAACCTGGGTTTGAATTCTAGCTCAAACTTATACTATGGGAAAGCCACTTAACTTGCCAAACCTCAGTTTACTCATCTATAAAATAAGGATAACAATGCTTGTTTTCCCCATCTCCCAGAGGTTTTGTGAAGAAAGTCTTTTGTAAATCTTAAAATACAGTTTCAAAAGGAGTGGTTTTTTTTTCTTTTAATCAAGTTGAAATACATCAAAGTGGGTTGTGGAGCCCGTCTGAAATGTGAATGTTAGCTTTTGTCCAGCCAGTAGAGGATCAGGTTAAAGAGAACAGATTTCTCTTCTCTCTGGTTTCTGAACAGATCATTCAGTTATTCATTCATTCAACAACTCCTTATTAAGCACCTCCTACTCAATGAGGATAGGACTGGAAAAAAATAGGAAGATACTTAAGACATGGTCTCCGCCTTCATGAGACTTACCATCCATCAAGGATACTAGAATCAACCAATAAGTATTTATTAGGTGCCTTGTGTTTGTAAGTTTAAGACAAAATAAGGTGGTCCTGTGCTTAGGAAACTTACATTCTAGAATCTTAGAACCTTTCAACCCAGAACCATAGAATTGGGAAATTGATTTGAAGGCTGATCCAACTCTTTACTCCAGTACAGGAAGGTCCTTCATGACATCCCTAAGGAAATTCATCATTTCCTCCTGGTTGTTGGACAGTTTTCATTTTTGTGCTAGAAAGTTTTCCTTATTCAGACCAAGAATCTGCCTTGGTGAGACTTTCATTGATTGATCCTTGTTCAGCCCTCTGGAACTGTGTATAAAAAGTCCAATACTTCTTCCACATGTCAAATGACAAGATTACTAACAATGCTAAGCAGAACATGTTAAGTCCCTTTATGACAAAGACAAAAAAAATGAGGCTTAGATGATTTTTAAGTTCCTTCTAGTTCTCCATCCTATGAGCTGCTGTAGAAGTGCAGAAGTGGAAGAAGATTCCTGCTGCCCAGAAAAGTCAATAAGAGCTTCGAGGAAAAGGTGAAAAGTAAGGGACCTTGCTTTCTGTCATTCCCCAAGCACTACCAGCCTCCTGTTGCAGTGGGACTGTTTCTGGTGCCCACTTGAAGGAGATCTTCCTAATCAAGAATAGCAGAAAGGTGGTTTCAGACTGACTAGAGAGTTGGCCATGCTAAGTGTGGACACTCAGATTCAAATGGCTCCTGGCCCTCGTGAGGATGGATAAAGGTGAGTAGGCTGAGATTTTGGGTTCAAATACCAGCTCCAGATCAGACAAACTGTGGCCCCAAGCAAGGAGCCTTCCTTCTCCCAGTTCTGCTCCCATGACTTAAAGAATGCTTCCTCAGACAGGGAAGGATGTTGAAGCCATTCTGAAAAAAAACAAGTGGGAGCCAGGAACCATTTGTCCCTTTAGACTCCATGACTGTTCTGTTCCCACACAGACCAGAATCAGTTAGTTCCAGTCCGCTCTGAGAACCTAACAAGAAGCTATGGGTTCACATTCTAACAAAAGGGGTTTGGGTTAGACCTAAGGGAGAACTTTCTGGCAAATAGAAACCTTATGATTCATGTCATAAAATTGAAGAACTGAGGTAGATTTCAAGAATTATCTTATTCAGTTCAATGTTTCAAATGAGGAAACTGAGGCTCGGACAGGGCAGGTGACTTGCTCAAGGTCATGCAGCTTTTAAGAGTCCAGAGTTTTATAGAATCTCCCCTTCCCTAGGCTGGAGTCTCATGAGATTGAGATGTTTATGGGAGCTTCTGCTGGAAAAGAGAGGTGTGGGTGAGATGACCTTTCAAGGTCCCTCTCAAGCAGAACCCACCCCCTCACTTCTCTGTCTTGCCACTTCAGGGACCCAGGGGGGGCCAGGCTGCCTGGCTAGGCATAATTGAAAGGAGCAGATGAGGAAAGAATGCTGTGCAGCCTCCCCCCGCCTCCTCTGCCCCACTGGGGCTTCAGAGAAACGAAAACTAATCAAATTACACCCAACGGCCGCCCTCCCCGTGCACAGGAGCCACTGGACCTGCCTGGGGCAGGCTGGCCTGGGGTAGGGGACAGGGGGGGCCAAAAAGCAGGGGGTGGGGGGGAGAAGGGGGAATCACATCTAATCCACTGTAAATGTCTTGATGTGCAGCAACAGCTTAGAGAGAGGCTCAGGTTTCCAAGGGGTCGGCTATATTTATCTCTGATTCCATGCCAGCGGGAAGGGTTTAAATGGCACCCGGCAGTTGGTGTGAGGGGTTTGAGGGGTTGCAGGAGCCCGGGGGCTGGTGGCAAGAGCAAACATCTCCCAACCCCATGGAGCTGTACGAGACTTCTCCCTACTTCTACCCTGAGCCCCGCTTCTATGAGACTGAAAACTACCTGCCTGTACGGCTTCCAGGGTTTGAGCCCCCCAGCTATGAGAGGGCTGACCTTGGCCTGGGCCCTGACTGCCGCGTGCCACTGGAAGAGAAGGGCCCAGGGACCACCGAACACTGCCCAGGCCAGTGCTTGCCCTGGGCGTGCAAGGTGTGCAAGCGGAAGACAGTGTCAGTGGACCGAAGGCGGGCAGCCACCCTGAGGGAGAAGCGGAGGCTCAAGAAGGTCAATGAGGCCTTTGAGGCCCTGAAGAGGAGCACCCTGCTCAACCCCAACCAGCGGCTGCCCAAGGTGGAGATCCTGCGCAGTGCCATCCAATATATTGAGCGTCTGCAGACCCTGCTCAGCTCCCTCAACCAGGAGGAGAGGGACCTGGCCTGCTACCGCACTGTGGGGCCCCAGCCAGGGGTAAGTGGCAGCTTCTCTCTCTCAGCTCAGAACCTCTGGTGCGTGAGGGTAGACTTGATTTCGAAAAGCAGACATTTTACAATGGGAGGGAGGGAAGTCAGGCAGCAAGGAGAGGGAGGAAGATGCTTGAGAGTAGCTATTGAGGTCCCCCCCACTCCCATCCTTAATCCGATTGAGTGGGGAATGATGGTGAAATCGTTCAAGAGGACCCCAATGGACAGATCTGGGACTGGGGGAAGGGGGAATTCGATGGATAATCTCAGGTCTAAATGGGTCAGCCTCAGACCAGGCTAAAGATAGTAAGGCATTCTAGATTGGGGTGAGGAAAGACTTAACAAAAGAAAGCCTGAAAAGGTGGCTGGTCTAAATTTGACTGGTGGAGATTGAGTCAAGCATATTGATTTGAGGATTAACAAGAGAGTGTGGTGTCAGCAATCTAAACCCACGGGGCTCAACACTGCTCTTCCCCAGGCCAAAGCATGAGGAGGGCAGGAGATTACTGCTGAGCAAAGAGAAAATTCCCCCAGTTTCCTAGGGGGGTAGGGTTCTCTTTTTCAGGGCAGGAAAAGGAAGAACCATGGAACATTCTTGCCCTGTAGGAATCAGAAACACAGGGACATCAGGATCACCAAAGCCATAAGGATAGAGAGATGGGATCTATGGGATGGGGGCTGACTAGAGAAGACCACAAGTGTCCTGGACTCTCAGACAAACAGAGATAATCTTTGCAGGGAAAGTGTAGGCAGAGGATAGGGGAGCCCAAACGAGTCATTGGGACTTGTAGAGAGTTAACTGGTCTTGGAGATCCTTGGAATCCAACTTAGGTAGGTGCAGTGTCTCCTGGTCATTTCCCCCTCCAGATGGGATTCTGTAGCCTGATCCATGGACACTGGAATTTTAGTTCTGGTTCTTCTTGGTTTGTAAAAAGGGAAAAACCTTGGGGAATTGGAGTGCTTTCTATCTTTGGAGTCTCCTCACCATGCCTCCCCTCCCCCCATCTAACAGGTGCCCACTGAATGTAGCTCTCATAGTGCTTCCTGCAGTCCTGAATGGGGTGCTACCCTGGAGTTCAGCAGCAACCCTGCAGGTAAGTTCTGAGTTACCCAATCTTGCCCCAAGACCTCTCTTCTCCCCTTCTAGAGAGACCACCATTTCCACCCGCATTTTTTGTATCTCAACCCTATTTCCTCTGTCCCTCCCACTCTAGTCATCCTGACTCCCAAACTGGTCAGAGAGAAGACTTTTGTCCATTTGTCCCCTCCCCTCCTTTCCTACCTCTCTCACCCCATTAGTCTTTGGACCTTCCCCAAGGCGAAACACGGACTTGCCCCGGGGGTCCCTAAGAACTGCTAAATCAAACCTAACTGGATTGCTTAGTTACATAAACACATATACACACATATTCACTTCAACACAGAGATTGCATATGTAGGGCAAAGACTACTGGGGTCTCCTTACCCTTCTTATCTTAAAAATTCCAATTTATTTCCATTGTTCTGTTCTGACATGGTTATTCCCCCTTTTCTGGATTCCAAGTCCCACTTTGCTCCCAACCTTCAACTGATATTGTACCTTCTCCTTCCCACCTCAGACCATCTGCTCCCAGATGATGCCTCTGATGCCCACAACCTACACTCCCTCACATCCATTGTGGACAGCATCACAGTGGAAGATGTTTCCGCAGCTTTCCCAGATGAAGCCATACCGAACTGAAGCCAGCTATGAGGTGGTGGAGGCTCTCCAAGGATGCCAGGGCCATGAAAAACACCATCTCCAAAGCAGGGAGCTCACTGCCTTGATTGTTCCAATGCCAGGAGGCCACCCACCGGAGCTACCAAGTCTCACAAACTTTCCCATATCTCTAAGAGGCTGGATCATGGCCTTTAGATTTGAGAAGTGTCTTCCCCATTCAGTTGGGGGTTTTTTCAGTTCCCTTCTCTCCAGGAAGAGAAATTAGGGAATATTGGGTGCTCCCCTCCTGCATGTGAACCCAGGCTAGCAAGTCCCCTTTCCAAAATGTCCCTTTGTCTTACCCACTCCCCCCCACCAAAAAAATTGTGAGTGATAGGGATAGGAGTCTGGGCAGTATAGCTCATATGCTCTTATTGCTCCCTAATTCCAGTGGCTGGGCTGGGCCCTGCCCTAAAGAGGGGAAATGCTCTATCCAGGTATGCCTGGGGGCCAAGCTATTATTGGGATTCTCCCCATACCATTTTGTTTTGCTTTCTTTTGTTTTTATAAAGTGGACAATTGACCAATGTTTTCTTGCACCAAAGTCAGGGGCTCCCAAGAGTGGGTTAGGAGAGACTGGGGGAGGGGGGAAATAGCAGTGGGGATCTTGAGGGTTGTTGGTTTCTTTTTTTTTACTAAGCATTGTGTGGTTTTGCCATTGTTTTGTAATTTTTTGCTAACTTATTTAGATTTCCTTTTTTTAAAAAATAAAATTGAATAAAAATCTGTTTGAAGAACACAACCATAGGGGAAGGAGTGGAGAGAGTACCAATAGCCCCCATTTCCATTTCCCATCCTTTTTCTGATCAGAAAACTGGCTAAATTCCCATTGGTGGGTTTCCAGCCATAGGATAGGAAAAGGGGAAAGATTAGAGGCATCAATCTTCCTAGTGTCACTAGGTAATAAAAGTCAGGGAAAGGGTTCAATGCCACTGTTGCCATTACACCTTCCCTGGAAAGCCTGCCCAAGTTTTCAGACAAAAAAATGAAGGATACCAGGATGTGAACCTCACAAATATTCTACTCCACTGTATTTCATTTTATTCCATTCCATTCATGGTATGCAACTCCTGTTCACTCCCTAATTCATTCCAACTCCATAAATGCTTATTAAATGTCTACCATGTAGGGGCGGCTAGGTGGCGCAGTGGATAAAGCACTGGCCCTGGAGTCAGGAGTACCTGGGTTCAAATCAGGTCTCAGACACTTAATAATTACCTAGCTGTGTGGCCTTGAGCAAGCCACTTAACCCCATTTGCCTTGCAAAAAACCTAAAAAAAAAAGTCTACCATGTATAAGGAACTGTGTGAGACATTAGAGGACGAAGTGTTAAAATAAAACTCAAGGAGTTTTCATTCTAAAGTGGAGACTAAGGAACTGTGAGGTAAAGAATGGAGATCATACAGGCATCATGAAAGAGATGGCACCCAAGTTGAGCCTTGAAAAGTGTCTAATGAGAAAGAAATTCATTCCATATATATGGGGGAACAGCCTTATTCAAAGACATGAAGGCTGGAGAGGGAATGCTGAAATTGGTAAATAGCAAGTACATATTTGGTTGGAATGGTGAAAATATGAAGAGAAGTAATAAAATGTTTGGAAAGCACAGGGGAAACTATATTTTGTAGAACTTAAGATGTCAGATTGAAGAGTATACGTTATACTGGAGGCAATTTCAGGAGGATAGATTGGAGCAATGATGTGGTCACTCCATTCTGCACATGTTCTTAATACTTTGCCTCATAGCCAAAGGAGTGGGGTTGGACTCAAGGTGCCTTCTCCTCCCCCACACCCTGCCTTTGATTCTTCTCTTGGCTTCCAACAATCCCAGGACAGAGGGTCCAGGAGTTATCTAAGGATTTTAAATAAAGGTTGGAGATGATCACATATTCACTTGTCTTATAGTACAGAGACACAGTTCTTCCCTTACCTCTCTCCTACTCAAAAGCTATATATTGATGTATTGATCTTTTCCATTAACCAACACCTGAAGGTGACAAAGAGTAATTTTTAGAGAGGTAGCAAAGGTTTTCTTGCTTTTGAGGTTGATAGTTTTTCAAAGATTAGATGGAATAATTGAAAACTCCAACTCATCAGGCAATGTTAAAAATGGGTCAGACAGTTTTGGAATTAATGTAATTAGCTAGACTTTGTTTCCTTAGCCTCACACCCATCCCTAACACACACACACACACACACACACACACTGAAATGCAGACTCCATTGGGACTAACATGAATTATAGACCATTAAAAGGTGGTTTATTACTTTCCAGCAATATGTCACATTTGCAATTGGGCTAATGTCCCATAAATATCAGACCCTAAGAAATGCATTAATTTATAGCCACGGTCATATTGATGTTTTCAAGTATAAACATTCATCTTCTTATTTCATAGTATCATTTACTGTTTCTCTGTAAAATATGCTATCTCAATAACCTAGATCACAACCATATTTGAACTACACACTCTTGTCTTTCCTAACCCAAGGTCCAGCACGTTGGTAAATAATTGTATTCTAAGGTAAGTGATATTATATTAGACTGATTTAGCTTCAGATTGGTTATCCAATCCAACTAGATAAAAATTTATTTATGTCTACTCTGTGCAAAGTATTGTGCTCATAGGTGCTAGGGATAAGGAGTTTGCAAACTAGTAGGGGACACAACATAATCAACAGATAAATATATTCATGTTAATTAGAGGGTCAAGAAACATTTCCATCTAATCTTTGAAAAACTAACAACCTCAAAAGCAAGAAAACGTTTGCTACCTTTTCAATTATACCATGTATGTTAAACCTCAAAGTAAGCTAGGGACTCTAACCAATGAAAAAGTACATTCTAGAGTTGGGGGGGCGGGCAGCTGCCTTTGAAAAAAAGTTCAGGTTTAAAAAAGGAAGGTTGGAGTTAAAATGTTGAAATTGGTGAATATTAAGAAGAGTTGTTTGACTGGAATGATGAACATATGAAGGGGAGTATATAAAAAGTCTGGAAAGAACAGTGGGAACTATATTTGGGGACTCAGAATGCCAAATTCAGGAAATATATGCTAGCCTAGTTTGGCTGGAACATGGCCTGCATGAAGAGGAGTAATGTGCTACCAGTCTGAAAAGGTAGGCAGGAGCCAAATTGTTAAAGGTTTTATTTAAATGCCAGTCAGAAGAGTTTCCATTTTCTCCTAAAAGCAATTTCTATTGCCTCTGAAGGATCTTGAGGAAAAGAGTAAAATGGGTAGCCTTGTGCTCTAGGAAGATTATTTTGGCAGCTGTGTGGAAAGGGGCCAGACTCCATGGCAGCTGGTGGTACATCGGATGGAGTGATGGACTGGGATCAGAAAGATTAAAACACAGCAACAGATAATGGCTTGACTTGCCTTCATGACAATTCCCATACTTCAAAAGGTAAAGAAGAATCCTATTATTCTGGACCTGATTCTCACTCAAGAGACAGAAATGATGAGGAACTTGGGAAGGAAAGATCACTCCCTCCTCAAGTTTGTAACAGAAATGGAAAGGAGAACATGGCCAAAGTTTGAACAATTTTTAAAGCATTCCTAAAAGAACACCATGGATGAAAATTCTGCATGAGGCAATCCCCTAGGAAGAAAAGAAAAATCTCAACCATGAATAATGATGCCATAAAGGTGAAGAATTCCATCAAGGAGGAAAAATGTAAATTGTCTGAGGAGTCTGGTATGAAGGCATATAGCATTCATTACCCAACCTAGCTTTTTAAAAAGGTTTATTCAAAAGTATGGCATTACATATAAGGGGATATGATATATAAGAATGTCAAAACTCAGGGAAAGCCAGTGAGCAAAACTATGGGCAATAGAGAGGTTAGTGTGTTTTTATATAGTTAGTTAATTAGTTAGTGTATAGGAGATAGGATCAAAGAAAGACTTGAACACTGCTCAGATGAGAGGGACAAGGATAACTGGCGACTGATACAAGGCAGAGAAGCTTCTTTTTTGCTTCTATTTTCTCTGCCAAGGAGAATGACTTCAGGACAGGAAAATATGGAACAAAAGTGGTTAATGGGGAGTTGATATCCCATATGAGCAAAGAGATACTGTACTAGAGGAATACCAGCTGCCTTTAATTAAAGTTACCTAGGCCAGGTGAACTGCATCCCAGGTTAACTAGAAGATTGGGCAGATCTATACTCTCAATATTTGAAAGGTCAGTGAGATTAGGGTATAGGGCAAAATTTGCAAATTTCAGGTTGGGAAGAGTCTATGAACCACACAGTCCAGTGAGTTTGAATCAATTCCTCAGAAAATTCTAGAATGAATCATTAAAAAGATGATTTGTGAGTATCCAGAAGGGAAGCAATGATCAGAAAGACCCATTTAGCTTGGCCTCAGCAAGGACAAGTCATGATGGGTAGACAGATGTTATTTCTTTTATCTGATGGGGCAACAAAACTGGGTAAATTGGGGGAATGCTGTGTATTATTGTTTCATTTGATGTTCACAACAGCCCTGGGTGGAGGATGTCATTATTATCCCTATTTTAAGATGAGGAAACTGAGGCAGGCAAAGGTTAAGTGACCTGCTCAGGGTCATATAACTAGTTGGTACCAAATTTGAACTCAGGTCCTTCTGCCTCCAGGACTCTAAATAGTTGAACTATTCAGTTGCGGTCTCAGTTCCAGAAGTAGACTCTTTTCACTATAATGTGATGCACTGTAAGAAAAACTAAGTGTAGAGTGGTCCAACAGAGAGTTCTAGAAGTGAGTATATTCAATATAGTAGCTACATCTGACAGTACATATGTTTTACCTCATGTTTCTGCCATGAGAAGGGAAATATCTTTCATTATCATTTTTCTTTAGGACCATTATTAGTTTTTTAATTTATTAATATCTCATATTATTCTTATGCACTTTTAATAATGCTTTGATATTTGTAAAGTGATTTTCAAATATTACTTCATTTGCTCCTCACCTCTCTGGAAGATAGGTGCTATTATTATTCCCATTTTACATATGAGGAAACTGAGGCACAGAACAGTTAAATGAGTAACATAGCTAGTCAGTGTCAGAGGTGAGATTTGAAACCAGATCTATCTCATAATACATTTAGATAGATTCAGAACTGGTCAAATGAAGCAACTCAAAGAGTAAAAAGAGTAATGGTTCAACAATCAGATTGGAAGATATCCCATAGAATACAGAGAAGTAGCTAACACATATCAGTCAGGATCTAAAACAATCTTTGCAGTCTAGATCAATGGACTGAATCTAATGAGATGAAATTTAATTGAAATGAATGAAAAACCTTATATTTGGGTTGGGTTCAGAAAATCAACCTTATAACAAGCCTGGGGAGGTACAGCTAAGATGGCAGTTAATTCAGGGAGGATCTGGAGGTTTTAGTGAACTCCAAGTCAAAAAGAAAGGTGACCTGGGATCTTGTAGGGTTGTAGGAAACCTCCAGGACTGAGTAGCTGTAAGCTCCTCTGGACTTGTTAGACTGTCCTGGGAATAGTGGCTAATTCTGGATGTCATAGTTGTGCCCAAATAGTTCATTGACTCATGTGATTTAGAACTGAGATGGACTTTAAAGATCATATAGTCCAATTCTATCCTTTCAAAGAATAAAGAAACTGAGGTTCAGAGACATTTGCCTGTGGCTGATAAACAAGTGATGGAGATGGTATTTGAATCAGAATAGTTGTTCCAGACTCGAGTTTCTTCTTTTCACTAGACCAGCAGTTTTCATTCTATGATCTGGAGACCCCTGGAGGACCCTAAGACAATTATGGGGGGTCAACAAAGTTAAAATTTTCATAATTTTCATTGAATTGTTAAAACTGCATTTATCAAAAGCTATGTCCTTACATAAACAAAAAACCCTTTGGGGAGTCCAAAAATTATTTTTTAAAGTATAAAAGGATCCTAGTACCAATAAGTTTGAGAACAACTACATTTCACAATGGCAATTTTCCCTTTCTCTAGTCAAATCCTACCAATCCTTCAGGTCTCCTATTAATTCCCATCTCCTTCATTAAGCTTCCCCTGCAGCTCCAGCCCCCAGAAGGATCTCTGCACTGATTCAAATTGTGAAAAAAAATGACATTTTAAGTGGAAGAGTTGTATAACCATAGTTAATAGGCAGTTATGATTTTTATTCTCAGATATATGTGGAGCAGACCCCTGGCTGATTCATAAAAGGACACAAGATGAGAGTATGGAATGGATGTCATTGGTTCTTCCTCCAAAGAAGAATGGGAATGGGAATGATGGGAATATTAAAGAATCTGCCAAGAAATCTGGGGAAAGGAGTCCCTAGACAGGGTTGAGAACAGAAAACTTAGATTAGGGAGTGATCAGTTATCTATTGACTCTTATTTTGTAAATAGATCCTTTGCTAAACTCAACTGTACTTTGGGGAGGAAGTGCATGTGTGTGTGAGGGAGGAAAGACAAGACACCTATGGCATCTGAATGGATCCTAAGGTAGTAGTAATCATCATGGCTTACGCCAATGGAACACTTCCAGGTTTTCTGGTATCATCTCATCTAATGCTCACGGCAATGGTGGGGGGGAAGGGGAATTGGTAATATGATTATCACCTCTAGTTTACAAATGAGCTGCCTGCAGCTCCATCCCCAGCTTGGTTCATCTCCTCCTGCCCTGTCATAAGTATCTGGTGGATGGAAACCTGAGGGTGGATGAGTGGGTGGATGAGAAGGAATAAAGAAGAATTCAGGATGACAACCATCAGGGGAATGGAAATGACAATTTAACCAGTAGGTTATGTAAATTGTATGTAAATGACTGCAGATAAACTTGGAGTCCTTGGGCTTCATGTACTAGATGAGGTGAGTCCTCGGTGAAATCTTCATTGGGTTCTGGTCCTCCAGGAGCTAGCTGTCTGGAAGGTGAGACTCCCGAGTTCTTGTCCCTGCTTCAGTTGAATAGCATCAGAAGCCTATCTCCTTCCCTTCTGTTCCTCAGTTTCTCCTCTTTTTACAAGTGGGAGACTTCAGGAAAGGAAAGGCACAATCCTCAGGTTATCGATTGTGCCAAAAACCATCTGGTCAACCTCCCTGCTCCTATATAAGTCTAACCCTAAAGCATCCTTGACAAGGGGCAAGAGTCAGGTAGTTCTCCCATTCTTGGAGAAAAGGATATTCCACAGGCTCTCTGACCTGGGGACTCACAACCCTGTCCAGCAGGCAATTCTTCCTGAGATCCAGCTACTTCATCCTGTGATCTTCAGGCTGTCCTGCACATAGATAGTGGGTGGACTGGTTACCTTCTGCCTCAGGTTGCTTCCAGATTCTAAAGCCCTCCCTCCCCCTCCTTTTCTACATATCTGTGTCCCCAGACTTCTCTCCTGAGAATTGAAATTTCAGACAAGCTGGTTCTTGATTGAATAAACAAACTTTTTTTTTTTTTTTTTACTGAATTTCAGCCCAGGAGCAGCCTCCAGGGAACCCAAAATCCAGAATATCAACATTCAAGAAAACCAGAGGCAATGTATATGTTGTTTTAAAACCGGGTTGTTTATTGTTACATACACACCCCTGCCACATACACACGCACACACACACATACATACATACATACATACACACAAAGAGGGGCATTGCACACCCATTCCTGATGCAGTGATCTGATACAGTACTGAGGAAAGAGGACCTGACGAGACAGAGGAGGCTGGTGAGGGGCGCTGGGGTCACTAGTGTCTCTCCAAATTAAAAACAAAACAAAACACATTGAGTCTTAGGCAAGGGACACACTGAGACAACACCCCACTGCCATGGTGTGACACAGATCCCCGTTCCCCAACAGCCCTTGGAAGGATGGCTTCTATCTCTCTAGCTTCTGCCCTGGTCTCAGACCAGCCAGGGCAGGTCAACATTAAGGTCCTAGAGAGGTGGGGCTGGAGCTGCAGCTGTTGTTCGCCTGATCTCTCATTCAATATAGCCCATTTAGAGAGATTGTTTACAAAAGAAAAATAATTAAGTCCTTTAAAGGATTCAGATGCTGCTGCAATCCCCCAGGATCCTAGAGGCTCAACCCAGGATCTTAACTTTTAATATTCTAGTCCAAAAATCTGATCTTGTCACAGAATTTCTTCTCTCTGCCTAGAGTCCTTCCAACTCATTTCTTGATTAAAAACTCCATCTCCACTATCTCTATGAGTCTGGTGGGAGGGGAACAAACACCATATGGGCACAGAAATCCCAAAGGGTAGGTGAGGACTTTTCAGGAAAATGGATATAACAAGATTCTTTCCCACTTGCCTTAACCTCTGAAGTAACCAACGGTTCATCAGTTCCCCAAGCTAAAGAAATGCTCATGTAGGCAGCTAGAGATTTGGCATTCCTCTTCCTCCCATTACAAAGCAAACAAAGGACCAGGTCAAGCTAGCACCACTCTGGGGCATCACCCCTTCAGGCAGGCAAGTAGCTCTGCTGCCCCAGGCTGCCTGGTTCCCAAGCCCAGCTCAAAAGCTAAGCAGACAAACTAGCACACTAGTTCTTCAATCCCATAGGGAGGCCTACCTGAAGAATGATAAAACCTTAGCCCTCCAGAGAGAGACAGGGCAGTGGGGGATAGAGGTCCCAGGAAACTGGCCATTAATTTGTCTCCTTACTCTAAAACCCAGTCCTGGACCCCACCCCTGCCTCCCCAGCCCCTTGCCAATGACACAAACTCTAGACATCTGGCCTCTCCAGGACAGAGAGAGCAGGATCAGGGAAGAGGAAAAGAGAAATCTATGGCAAGAGTTAAAGGACTGTAAATTCGAGGTCCATAAGATCTGAGCCCAAAAGGATACAAGTGTAATCACTGTCTTCAGAGAAGTTCATCTCCTCTCCCCTCACTTCTACCTCCTGCTTCTTACTGCCATTCCTTGGGGAGAGTTGAGGGAAGGAGAGGAGAATCCTTGCCCACAACTCTTCCCAAACCCAGTGTTTTGAGCCAATGAGAATCTCAGATATTCTTCTAGAACCCACTGATCTATCAGTCCTGCCAGAGTCTGGGAGTCAGCAGAGAGGAGCTGCTGTGGCCACTGGAGCTTATTGCTAATGGAAGACGGTCTGCTCTCCCCCTCCCATCTGTCTGAATATCTGACTGAAGAAAGGCCTTCCCTGTTTGTGGACACTTGACCTGCAGTTCTGTATTCCACTTCTCTTTTCTCCCACACCAGTCCCAAGTTGATCTGCTGGTCAACCCCAATCTTTCTAAGTCTTTGACCAGGGTCTGGGCTTGCATCCCAGAGAGACTGAGCTGGAGTCTATTAGGGTGGTGGAAACATTCCTGCTTCTTCACTTATTCCCATGCCCCAAGCCCTTTGTTCTGCTCTCCTGCCTTCTCAGAAGGTTTCAAGATCTCTTTAAGCCCCCAGGAAGTTCCAAGAGCTGTTTCTGTGGCGATTGCTTAATGTAGAAGTTGTCATAGGGAGTCATCAGTTATTAGGTAGAAACACTCTCGAGGCTTGGAGACCCTCATTAGAAGGAAGGAAATAGACCAGGGTCATGGTTCGCACTACTCTGTCGTACCATGTGGCCTGGTCCTTGCTCCAAGGCGAAGGGAACAGCTCAGAGATTCAGAAGATGTTTCCACCCCCCGGGCTAGTGCCCCCTTCTCTCCCCTGCAGTCTGAGAATGACCAATCCATGGGGCTGCGCCTTGGCCCCAACCAAAGCCTCATGAAACACATGGACAAAGAGGATGGGGGTCAGAGCTCGAGGATGAATATATGCTGAGATCCAGGGGCAACTGGAAAGTCACAGACAAGACTGGGAGCTACTGGAAAGGGAACAAGCAGGAGGGGACAGAGCTGGCCAGGCCGGTGAGGCCAAGGAGGAAGTCAGGTGGGGCCGTGGCTAGTCCCGGAAGGCAGAGAGCATGTGTCCGTAGAGATAGTGGGAATGAACTAGGAAAGACAGACACAGAGAGAAAGAGAGAAGGGGATTAAGAGGAGCCCAGGCTGACACTAGGGTAGGGGGCTGCAAATCTTCCCCACCCATTCCAACTCTGAGGGTTAGCTCCCAACTCCCTTAATCCCCAGAGCAAAGCAGGCAGGTGCGAGGATGGCCAGGCAGGGCAGGTCGCGTGGACAGGGCTGGAGAGAAAGGGCCAGACCTGAAGGGGACAAAGCAGTCAGCAGAGAAGCCAAACCCAAGAAGGGGCATCTGGGCTCCTTGGAATAGTTGGAGGCTCCGAGGTGGACGTTGGGGGGATATGCTCAGGGGCCTTGGAGGGGGCAGATGGGGAGACCTGGGAAGAGTCTGGGCAGGGCTCGTGCAGGCACTCCTAGCCTGTCCTAGAGCCTCCCCCCACTTACCCCGAGCCACGGGCACACCCCCCGTCAGACCCGGGGTAGGGAAGGTAGGGGGGGAGCTCAGCAGGAGTAGGTCCGAACCGTAGAGGTCTCCAGTCTCTGTGACCCTGATGTCCCAGCTGGGAGGAGTCAGAAGCAGCAAGAACACACAGAGCGGGGTTAGTGCGCAAGGTTGGGTATGGGCACCAAGCTCCGGATAGAGGGGTGAGGGTGGGGGTGTGTGGGGAGCCAGGGGTTGGCACCATCCCAGGGCTCAGACACCACCACCACATCCATCACTCCCTACAGCCGGGCCTCTGAATACTTGGGGGCGGGGGGAGATCCTGCGCTGCCCCCCCACCCCACCCCCGGTAGCAGCCAGCTCACCTTCTGGCAGCGTCTTCTTTGGCGGAGCCGGCGGGGGCTGCAAGGGCCCCAGGGTGGAAACTCGGAAGCTGGTGGGGAGGGTCTCAGCTGAAGTGCTGAGCATCCCTCCGTGGGGGTCCCGGGGACGGAAGCGCTTCCTCCAGGATGGCGCACGACGAAATACCTTGTCCTCCCCCTGCAAGGAAGAAATACCCACGTCCATAAACATGGAACATGAAGTCCTGGGGGACTTTGAGCCTCGTCTGCTCTGGTTAGGATCTACCCTGGAGCCCTATGGGCCTTTCAAGGACCTTGGGATGAGCCTCAGTTTTCTCTTCTCTAGGATGAGGAGTTTCAATGATATGAATATTTCTAGCTCTAAGGAAGGTTGTCTCAGATCTGAGACTCTAAGGGAGGGTGCTAAGGCTGGATCTTTAGGGGGTCCTGCTGCCCAACACAACCCACCCCAATCCCAAGCTCAGGATCTCATTTTCCTTACTCTCTCCCACCCAGCCTCAAGAAAAGACTCCAAAGCTTAGGCCATCTCTGTGCCTTTGCTCATGGGAGAAAGAACCACCCTCACAACTTCAATGGTTGTCTCCCATCTTTGAAAGCCCAATGCAGGTACTCCTTCCCGGGAACCTTTCTTGAAATTACCCACAGAGACACACACACCACACACAGACACACAGACACACAGACACACACACACACACACACACACACACACACCACAAACAGTCCCCCCTCCCTCCATATACAGTATGTGTGAAGGAATCTCCCTCAAATTTCTCAGGATCTCTGCTTTTGTATCACACTCATTTGTGCATATCTTCCTTCCCATATTAGACTGCAAGTTCTTCAAGGTCTTTGT
Organism: Macrotis lagotis; assembly: GCF_037893015.1. Classification (NCBI taxonomy): domain Eukaryota; kingdom Metazoa; phylum Chordata; class Mammalia; order Peramelemorphia; family Peramelidae; genus Macrotis; species Macrotis lagotis. Next base: position 102,485,933 of record NC_133659.1, on the reverse strand, counting down.
TGTATTTCTCTATGTTCAAGCCCTAGAACAATACTTGATGTCTGTAAGATACTTTTAAAAAATCTTTGTCAAATTGAATTCTTGTGTTCAATAATGACACCCCCCACACCACCCCAGTAGTCCAATAGGTACCAGCACCTAGCAGAGTGTGGGCCTCACAGTGTATGTTTGTTGAATGACTAATGGACTTCAAGCCACATTCCCTACCAGACAGTCTGATTCCCTCTGCAGGCTGGGAGCCTGGGAAAAAGCCTCAGAAACATTCTAGACATTCTAAGGACCTGCTCCTTGAGGAGACCCTGGGCAGGACATTAGACAACAGCCTCCCCCATTTTCAGGCCACCCCTGGGGCACAGTCTCAGTCCAGACTCTAGGCTCTCCTATGAAACCTGACAGACACCATCACCAGCATCTCCACCCTGGTGCATAGAACCTGGGAAGTCAGCTCTCCCCCTTGAGCTGACATTCCAGGAAGACCTATAAGCAAGAGAAATCTACATCCCAGAGAGCAGAAGGAGAACTAAAGCATATATCTGAAGTTGAAAACTGGGAGGCAGGTTATTTGATAGCCACTTGACTGGAAAGGTCAACTTTCCTAAATCAGAAATCCACTCCAGGCCACCAAGTACTGCAATGGAAAAAGAATAACAACCCTCTCCTCCCACAAATATATGACAACATAAAATATGCCTATGGACTTGCTGAGGCAAATACAAGTAAAGAGATAGAAGCACTGAATTTAGGGTTAAAAGAGTTGGGTTTATATTCAGAATTCCTGGTAACTGGACAAGTTAATCTCTCGGAGCCTCAGTTTCCTCTTCTGTAAAATGAAAGGGTCAGACCAGGTGCCCTTTTAAGTCGATCTCACCACTTAGATTCTGTGATCATAGAAATGCAGGGCTGGGTAGTGCTCATTTGTCCTTCAATTCCCCCTCATGGTGTGAAGCAAACCCTAAGCTTTCAAAGGAGCACGTGACAGACAAGGTCATTGTTACTGGAGCATCAGGGTCACCAATCAGGAAAAGGCACTTCCCCAGAAGTCTGATCAACAAGTTTCTTCAGCCATAACTTCTTTAGGCAGGAAGAAATTGAATGGTCACTGGTGGGGATGAAGTCACAGATGCTCTCTCACACAGGAATTGTCCTCAAGGGTCACACTTTACATGAACTACCTCAATATCTTCCTAAATGTAAACAGACTCCATGCCCTGAATTTATCACCATTCCCACCCATGGCTCTGTTACCACTAGGATTGTTAGGCACTGAAAGCCCTTAGGCCCATGTTGCTTTTCCAGATCTTTTGGCTTTGTCCCTGTTCCTCATGTGGGATGGGATGAGACCTGACTCAGGGCAAAGGTGGTCCTGAGACCTGAAATGATCTCCCTCCCTCAAGTCAGACCTGCCTGAGGCCTTTCTTTGTATCTCAGGAGCTTCCTCCTGACAAGGCTGCCAGAGAACTACTTCATTGAGATACATAGAGAGGTACATATTGATATTGAGATACATATTGAGGGGTGGATGGTGTGGATGGTGGAAAAGGATGGTTGTGGTCTCTCTCCCCTATTAGGGTGTTAGCTCCCTAAGGTCAGAGGATGTTTCACTCAGCCACTGTCTCCCAACAGCTAAAACAATTATGACTTAAGAAATGCTTGTTGATTGACTGATGGATCTTAGAAGTATGAAGTAAAAGTAGACAAGAAGCATTCAACTGGTGTCCGACAAATTCTATCTTGGAGAGGATAAAAAGGGCTCCAAAAAGGAGATAAAATGAAGTTGATATGAGAAAAGGGGAATCAGAGAGCAGAGGGCTATATCTGGAATGGAGAAGCTGTGGTGAGCAGAGAGCAAATAACATTGAATTAACTGAACAAAGGCAAGTCTATTAGTCAAGGGACAAATCAAAGCAACTAGAAGGAGATGGGATGCAATGCCAAGAGAGAGGGCAGGGCAGACACTATATCAATAGAAAAGTTCAAAGGGATTTTTGTCAGTTGGTAGACATTAGTGCTGAAGGGATGAGGGCAGACTGCCTGGCCTGAAGAATACAAATGGGAAAGACCTTGTTTGAATACTGAAACAGAAATTATTTGAACTAGGGGCAGGAGTAAGACTGGAAGCTAAAAAGTGAAGTTAAGCCATGTCAGATTGAACTAATAGGTTAGTACCTGGACTATTGTAATTGCCTCTTAACTGGTCTTCCTGCCTCAAATTTCTTCCCTAAAATTTAGCAATCTAATCCCTAATATCTAGCCACCCACTTAGAGTTTGTAATCTTAGATCCCCACATATTGTAGCAAAATAGTTTTTGGACCCAAAATAGCTAACTGGGCACAAGCCATGCTGAAGTTACCATAAAAGAGAAAGAGGATCTCAGAGAGGAAAACGAAGGGAAAACTATGATCTCAATGGCATGATCTTTGGAAAAGGAAACTCTGATCCTTTGGGAGGCAATGGTGAAATGTGACTCTAGGACTGCCCCATTACAACCTCTCCCAAAAGTTCACATACTATAGCCTAAGGAGTCCCAAACATTGCCCACAAGCAAAATAGGGAATAAGTAACTACATAGGTTTTGAGGTTTTATTATCGAGGACGTGATGCCTCTCCCACAGAACTCCAGAATCTCAAGAGTAGAAAGAGACCTCAGTGACCATTTGGTCCAAACTATAAATAAGAATCCCTTATGCAGGATAGCCATCACACAATCACAGAACCTTCACTGAGGAAGAAGCCACTTGTCCAAGAAAGCCACCCATTCCATTTTAGGGCAATTCAAATTGTGAATGCTTCTTTGCTGACATCAAACCTAAGTTTGTCTCTTTGTGATTTTTACCCAAAGTCCCTAGATTTTCCCTCTGGATCCAAAAAACAAAAAAGAAAACAAGCCTCTTCTTTTCTAAGTCTTTTCACTGCACATCCTTAGTATCAGAAGGGCGTGTCAAGTCAAATCCCAATGATGATCAGAACTCCTCAAATGAATTCCAATTAAGGTTAGGTACTCACGTCATCCAGTTTCCGATCTGTGCCCAAGGCCAAGAGGTTGTTAAATTCCCTTTCCATCACTTGGCGGGCCTGGGAATAACAAAAGAAAGAGAGGAGAACAGGAGCTAAAGTCATGAGCCTAGTTCAAGTTTTCCTCAGAGAGATGCTTGCATTAGATGAGAAGGTCCAAGCCTTAATTTCCTTATCTATAAAAGGAGAATAGCACAGTCTTACCACCAACTCACAGGGTTGTTGTGATGAAAGTACTTTGTAAAACTTTTAGGATTATAACTTTTGGATTCTATAAATGTGAAGAATTATTATTATTATTGTGTTAAGTGCATTCTTGGGAAGTATGAGCCATCATCAAGACTGACTTCACTGGAGATCATAGGAGCTACAGACTTTGGATTGCTCCCTCATGGTATAGCCTGGCAGAATGTATAATAAAATGTAAGATCATTGAAAACATTGGAAGGAAGGCAACCTGATTTCTTCAAGTAAAAAAAACACATGCAGTTTTAAACTACTGAAGCTCTTTGAGAATAATTATGTGCAAATTGGGTAGCCAGTGAACATAATTCAGATTATAAATTATAGAGAGACACTGAGACAATTGTTAGGAAAGAGGATTCTTGGGGGAAGAGCTATCAGTTACTCTAGTCTTTTTCCAAAAGACTGGCCCAGCATGCTTCTATGACCAAAATGGCCATGACATTTCTGGGTACCATCATTATCCTTGTACAAAGTCAAAGTAAGTTCACTGATGGAATGCTGTGAATAGTTCTGGTTGCTATATCCCAAGAAAGATACAAACAACACATATGGAAAAAGTCCAAAGCAGGATGACTAAAACCATCAGGGGGTGGAGATTCTTTGTCCCAAAATGACAGACAAGAGCTGGGGAGAAATATGATCAGAGTTTATAAAATGGTGAAGGGCAGGGTCTAGGCTAAAAATGGGCTTGCTCACCAGACCCCGACTATTCATACTACAGGCTTCTCGCCTCCACCCACCTTAACCCTTAAAATAGATTAAATTTGTGACAAATAAAGGCAAGTGCTACTTCCCACATAGGATTCACTGCCATGTTTTCTTGGGAAAGTCTCTTAACCTCTCAAGGCCTTAGTCTCCTCATTTGTAAAATGAGATTGCTATACTTGATAATCTTCACAATCCCTTCCAGTTCTAAAAACAAAAGTGCAAAAGGGAAAATGATCCCGCAAAGTTATGCAGACCCCAAACATAAATAGATTCAAGGAAGATTCAGATAATTCTTGAGTGATGAGTGGCTGATGAGTTATAAAAGAAAAATCAGGAAGATATCCCTAATTTTTGTAGATCAATCATGCCCTCCCAAAATTTATCCCTTGGCACCTCTGCCAGGGATAAGATATCAGGCTAGAGAAATCATAAGGATCAAGGCTGAAATTCTGAGGGGCCTATGTCATGGTCCTCCCCCACTGCCACCATGGCTCAACCTAGTGTTCTGAGATTATCTCCAAGAGCAGTCAAGGCTATGTAACAAGCATGTAGCAGCCTCCTTAAGGCCACTGGCACTTAATTCTGGAGCTAAGGCAGAGGCTGGGACCAGAGATTCCAGGTGATGTCAAGAAAGGCTCTGTCAGGTGTGAGTTGGCCTGAGGACTCAGCTCACAATGTGCTTCAGTTTATCAAATTCCAAGAACATCCTGAATATGAGTGTAAGTATATGTGTATGTGTAATTTTATTTTCCTTAAGGAAACAAAATCTCGAAAGTTGACTTGACCTGGCAGAAAGTAGAAGATGAGGGCAGGCATCCCACCTGGGTATTCTGTGTGGGAATCTGTAAGACTAGGGCCAAGGTGTTGTGGTCAAAGTTCTCATCCAGAGCAAGGAGGGCCCCGTGCACGCCGCTCTCATGAAGATTGCTGGCATAGTCCCGCAGCCCGATGGACTGGATCCAGTGGATCACCTGGTCATTGGTCCAAACCAGCACATCTGGAGGGGGAAGGATCAAGGGAGAGAGCAGTGGCCCTGCAATCAGCCTGGGCCCCTCAAGGAAACAAAGGTGATGGAGGAGAGAATGAGGCTGGAGGTGGAGTCCGAGGCCCTGCAGTGAACGCTGGCTCTGATACTGACCACCTGCATGAGCTCAATTAAGTCAGGTCCCTCCACTGGGCTTGCTTTCCTCATCAGTAGAATTTGCCAGAGTCCCTTCCAGGTCTTAATCTAGGCCCCTAGGAAAGGGGTCCGGGGAGGGTTGTCAGAATCGGGCCAGGCATCCTATGCCAGGCCCTTCCACCTACCCTCCCCCTCACTCCCCCGCTGTAGGAGGTCTCAGGTCAGGGCCAGCTCACCCTTGATCTCGTGCTGGCTCTCCTCCCGTCTCTTCTCCAGCTCCTTTCGGTCATAATTGAGCCTCTTCAAGCACATGATGCCATACTGCAGGCTGCTTCTGTGGGCATAAAACACAATGCTGAGCCCATGGTGGTGGGAGAGAAGCAAGAACTCTATAGCTGGGACAGGGAGATGAAGCTGGAGCTATGCCCTAGGGAGGAGATTTGGAGCCTGTCAACTGCAGCCTCCCTGGTTAGCTCCATCAAAGGTTTCCTCCTCTTCCTCTCTAGCCTCTATACTCATCCATGGCATTCTCAGAACTTCTTCCCCTGAGCAGCCATACTTTCAACATGGCAGAAATCTGTGCCAAGGTGCCCCTCCTCTCCATAACCCCAGTGAGAGTCACACACAGGACACATACACACACCTCATTGCCTCAGGTGAAAAGATTGCTACAATTCATCCATTGCCCGCAGTGATGAAGAACCCAACCTACCTGCCTACTCATACTCCCCTGTCCTTACCTTAGGCATTCTTTTTTTTTTAAGGTTTTAGCAAGGCAATGGGGTTAAGTGGCTTGCCCAAGGCCACACAGCTAGGTCATTATTAAGTGTCTGAGGCAGGATTTGAATTCAAGTACTCCTTACTCCAGGGCTGGTGCTCTATCCACTGCACCACCTAGCTGCCCCAACCTTAGGCATTCTTACTCAATTCTCAGCTCCACAATGGGACCCTAACCTGAAGCTACTTCCTTCCCTAGCCCTTCCAGTCTATAAAGGTGATATTAAGACCAAGAAAACTGCAGAATCATAGCACTGGCAGGGCTCTTGGAGATCACTTCATTCAACAGAAGGAGAAATTGAGGACCAGAGAGAAATTATTTAATCACAGTGGCAGAAGAGCTGGGTTTTGAACCCAGGTCCAACAGTCTTTCCACTATACTGTAATTCAGAGAATATCAAAGAAGGAAGGGATCCATTCTAACCCCTTTACAAGTAAGGAAATTGAGATCTAGGGAGATGAAGTGACCCGTCTGAGGCCACAAGAGTAAGAAACATTATGACCATAAATGGAATGAACACTACCTCCTTAATAACCATTACCAAATGGAAGAGAAAAGGGAGGGCAGGGAGAACAGAATTCCCAATTTCGTAGCATCGCAGATTTAGAGCTGGCATGGAAGGCCTTGGAAATCCACAAATCTAAAAACCTTCATTTAACAGAAGAGGAAATGGAGGGAAAGCATGTGATTTACCCAAGGTCATACAGCAAAACTAAGAGCTCCTTCTCAGCCTTAGGCCATCTTAGCTTCAACCTCCTGACAAGAGAAGATGACTCTGGGTTTATACTTAGTACACTGTGAATGCTCTCACACTAAACAAGGGTTAGGTTAGAATCACAAGAAGAACCAGTGAAAGAGGTCACAGAGCTTAAAGTAAAACAAAGAATGACCAAAGAAATACCCTGGCCCAAGCCACTCATTTATAGATGAGGGAACTGATGTCCAAATAGAAGAAAGGACTTGTTCACATCCACACCCTAGCAAAATCAGAACGATACCTCAAGTCCTCCCTACTTGCTACCTCAGTTTCTCTTTATAAACACCCCCCCCCCGGAGCAGCCAAGGCATCACGAGCAGACCCCATGAGTAGAGTGCATTGGTCATGGCCCCTGTGGCAATGGAGGGCCTGGTTTATGTTCCAGGACACATGGCCCAGGTCACATCTGCCCTCTCTGACTCCTAGGAAGGAGCCATAAGAAACCATGTTTATTGGGTCACAGAGCCATTGGGGTCCAGTGGAAGAGCCTGCCTCACAAGGTTGTGATGAGACAAGTGCTTTATAAACCTTGAAACCTGGAAGCCAGAGTTGTGATCCTAAGGAGCTACAAACATTAAGATGGGTATGAGATGGAGTAACTTCCAAGTAACGAGGCCTATTAAGAAAGGGGAAGTCACCTGGATAAACATTCCTATTATTGTTGTTGTTATTGTTAAGCAATTGTTGGCTAATTATTAGTTATTATTATTAAGAAAAGGAAAGTCAGCTGGGTAATGATCCTAAACTCTTAATAAGTTAATTATTGTTATGTGAGAGGAAAGCCAGCTGGGTGAGAATCAGGTTCTTGATTTCTTTAGACTTCCCTTATTAGTGACAGATATTTGCTAGCAGACTACTTCTGAAAGAGAAGAAAATAAACAACACTCACCTTGAGGGGACATTTTGCTAGTGGGGTAGGAAACTGGTGATTATGGTGGGTGGGATGGAAGGAAAGAGGGAGAGAAGAAAGGAGAGAAGCAAAGGAATGAAGCAAGAATGGAAGGAAGGTGGGGGAAAGGAGGAGGGAGGGAGGGAAGTGAAATGGAAGGCAAAAAAAGGACAGAAAGTAGGATAAATTTCAAAGGTACAGGTGGTTCTTATTATGTATTTTAAAGTCAAAAAGCTGTTTGTTATAAAGATCTGCATTTTATGAAAACATCCTCTTCTTTTCTGTTTTAATATGCATATGCAAATATCCACTCTGATGCTTGAGTTCATGATAAAAATTAAAATTAATTAAAAAAAAGAGTTGGGAAAGGCCTTCATATTCAGATGTTATACTGTACAAGATGGTATAGTGGTATACTATAAGACGAGGGAGTTGTATTCATCTTATTCCTGAAAAAAAAAATCTTGAGACCCAGACAAAGTACCTGTTTGCATTGTCTTATCTCTATGAATACTTGAGACAAGTCCTTTTTTTTGCTTTGAACCATGAGCTAGATTTTCCTCTAATTTAGTTACCTCATTTCTTCTTTCCTTTTTTTTTCTTCCCAGCCTTCCTATCATTCTAGATGTCATTTCCTTTCACAGAAACTCCCAACTTTTAACCTTCTTTCAAGGGGCTCAAGCCCATTTTACAACCTATCATAAAATCACTACCATCATCTCTCAAAAACTCTTCCTCTTTTGAAGATCACACTGTTCAATTATACCATCCTCTTCCCCAAAACCGAATTTTGTCTAGGATCATTGATATTTGATTGCAATCCTTGTTACACAGCCACTGACATGCCCCCAGAACACTCCTCTGCCTTCTCCAATAGATTTAGCACTTGGCTCAGTCTTCTTCTCTGCCCCATCACTAGCAGCAGACTCAGGGACTTCAATACTCACACTGCTGACTCTTCTCACACCTTGGTCTCTCTGTTTCTCAATCTCCTCCGTATTGCAGATCCCAAAAGCTTCCCCACCTCCAAAATTCTGAACTCTAAAGACCCCCTTGTCCTTTTGCCTCATTCCTCCTGAACCAATGTTTTGCTTTCATCATGGCCTCTGACCCTCTTCTCCTAGTTCTTTCACCTCTGCTTTGGCTTCTTTCTTCCTTTTACAGCTAGCTGCCAGGTTGGATAATATGACCACTGAGGACCCTCTGAACTGGGATTCAACACCTCTTGACCCAGCAGTCAGTATTTCCATTATGCACTCACCATCGCCTCTAAGTCTCTGACCTTCCTTGGTTTTCTTTTTGTTTCCATGCTGAATTCCCAAACTGTATACCTCCCACTACCTGCCATCTCTGCTTCTACTCGAAAAGTGGAATATGGTGATGATCAGACTATTGGGAGACAGATTTGGATATATCATTGTCATCAACATCTTGAGACAGGTTAGTTTTACCTTACTGGGGAAAAGCTATCATCCCCCCCAAAAAATTAAACTATTAGACTATCGAGAGACCATTGGATACATGGTGTTGTCGCCAATTTGTCACTAGAAAAGTCATATCCTAGCACTTTGCCCAGTGTTGCTGGAGAACCAAAGGGCCTTGCTGATATGGGAAGGTCCATGTTCATAAAGCCAAGGGTTCCCACAACTTCCAGGCATCACCAAAAGTCCTATTTCCAATCAAAATAGGCCATGGGGTGACAACGGTTCTGAAAACAGCTATGAAGACATCTTTGCACAGCATTCCCCTCATTTATAATAAACATAAGTCAGGTCATCATGGTCCTCTTCAATGAGGAAGGACAACTTACTTACTTATGGCAGGATCAAATAAAAAAAAATGTTTAGCCTGAGCCCCACATGAGCTTATGCCATCTAACTTCAACTTAGTCATCACTGCTATTCTGAAATCCCCATTACTGTCTTCATATTTATACCCCAAAAAACTATCTAAATACAAACTTGTCTTCTCTCCCAAACCCCAAGTGCTAACCTCTCTCAATAGACCACACCTCTTACTTTGCTGAGACTATTAGGACCATCTTTTCTAGGATCCTTAATGTTCTCTGCTCCAAAAGAAGAAACAGGATACTGTGGAAAGAGCCCTGTCTCTGGAGTCATAAGAGTGAAATTCGAATCCTACCCTGGAAAATTATTTCCCATGTGATCCTGAGGATTTGCTTAACTCCCCACCTTGGTATATATAACAGAGTTCAACTAGATAACCTATAAGTTTCCTTCTAGTTCTAGAGTTATGATTTTTCTCTCATCCTTTTCTCTGTTACCTTCAGTCTCAGAAAATGAGGAGCCCCTCCTTTTAAAAGCCTGTGCCCTTGATCTCCCTGGCCTCCTCCAAGTCTTTGCTTCATTCTTCATCTCCCTGCCCGTCACCCCAATCCCTGATCATCTCTCCTTTTCTGGCAGCTTTCTTCCTCCCCTACCAAATGTCTCCTATGCTTTAAAAACAAACAAAAACTTACTTCCTTGACACTGTGATCCTCTCACACTACCTTTTTCACTTTCTCTCTGACTGCTGATGAACTTCTAAAATAACTGGGCTACACCCCCCCATCTCTATCTCCTCACCACCCACATTGGGACTTTGATCTGCCAAAAGTTCACTACTAAAATTTCTCTCTTTAAAGTAACCAGTAACTGATTTAAAGTAGCTGACTGCAAATTCTAATAATGGTCTTGTCCCAGTCTTCTTCTTCCTTGATCTTTCTGTAGCATTTTACACTGGAAATTACTTCATCTTCCTCCTTGGTTTCTGTTGGTACTGCGCTTTTCCTGGTTCTCCTGGTTTCCTTGCTATTCCCCAGTCACCTTTGAAAAATGCTTTTCCTCTTTCTTATATTATGTATATGCATATATGCTATTGTTGTTCAGTTATTTTTCAGTCATGTCTGACTTTTTGGGACCCCGTTTGGAATTTTTTTGGTAAGATACTAGAGTGATTTGCCATTTCCTTCTCCATTTTATAGATGAGAATTGCGGCAAATAGGGTGAAATGACTTGCCCAGAGTCACACAACTAGTAAGTATCTGAGGCTGGATTTGAACTCATCTCCTCCTGACTCCAGGTCTAATGCTCTATCTACTGCACGACCTAGTTACCCACATGTATATATTTGTGTGTATTATGAATCATATCTACATGTATATATGTGTGTGTGTATCTACACATTAACATAAACATATGTATGTCCTCTTTTCTCCACTCACAGAGACCTCACCCTGGCCCAGGCACTCACCTCCTGCCAGTCTGATCAAGTCTGCACTTTAAGAGAATCATGTATGGTCAGGTCTGCGCTTCAAGAGAATCATGTATGGCCTGGAACAGGAGAGACTTGAGGTAGAGAGAGCAAACTGAAGACTTTGCAGGAGTGAGATAGTGAGCACCTGGACCAGGATAGGGTCTGTTTGGTGAGCTCCCCATTCAGCCCCCCCACTCCCTCTATCACCTCCAGAATCAAACATCTACTCCCCTGCTTAGACTCAAAAGCTCTTCTTCCCTATCAAGTTTCTCAGAGCTCACCTCACACTGTGCTTCAGTGATCCCGGACCCTTGGCTGCTCCTCCAAACAAGTTTCCCTCTCTGGGCTGGGCTTTTCTCACTGGCCTGAATTGCTCTCCCTCCTACCTCCAAATCCTCCCTTCCTTCCAGACTGAATTGGAATCTCACCTTGGTAGTGCCTCCAACCCTCAGCCTTCCCTTCCCTTCTGTCTAGGAAATAAAAACACAAATTCCTTCCCTTGACATTCAATAACCTCCATAATATTAGTATCTCCATCTATTAGTATTTGTATCTTTCATGCATATATATATACTGTACCCTGAAGCCAGAAGATTCCTTGATCTCCTGCCCTCCCCTTGCTCCAACTGATTCCCTTCATCACTACATGCACACACCCCCCCACACACTCATACACACTCATACACACCACTCATACACATATACACAGATACACACACACACACATACACACATATAGACACACACGTTCTATGGGGTCTCTGTGTTTTCAGGCTGTGTCTGCCTCTTCTTCCCCCATTACCTCACAAACTCCCTATGGAAAAGGGCTATGGGTGGGCTGCCTAGGAGAGTAATGAGGAGCCAGGGCTAGTGGGGGAGGAGGGAGGACTATGGAGTACTCAGCATACCCAGCTTCTGGTCCTAATTCTATAACTTACTCATTTACATCACTGAAATGCTGGGGGCATCTTTTTCTGATTTGCTCAATGGGAATAAGAATCCCTGCCTGACCCATCTCCAAAGGATCTTGTGACAAATGAGCAACAGAGGTGAAAGACTCAGGGACTGGCCTGAGAGACTCCGACCCCAACTCACAGAGGAGTGGGCAGAAGGTGGATGTGTGCAGTCCACAGAACAGAAAAGGAGAATTCCCAGTTCTCCCCACACTATCAATTACTGAGCTGGGAGTGAAGGGAACAGGTGGCCAGGGCCTGGCTGGCTCCCTCCAGGAGACAAAGGATGCGCTCCGAGGTCCTAACTGGAGGTGGAAGGAAGCCTTTGCTCTGGAGACAGCCTTCATGCCAGCCCCCCTGGAGAGAAGGCAGCAGGGCCCCAGGAAGAGAAGGGAAGAGGCCTTGGTTCAGGGCCAGGGCTGACACCGCCACCTTGCTGGTGACCCTGGATGGCTCGTTTCCCTCGGGCCTCAGTGTCCTCACTTACAAAATAAGGGGCCAAAATAGAGAATCTCTAGGGTCTAGCTCTAACCTTTTGTCATCAATGAACTAGGATCTAGAAAATAAGAAAAATTTTCCAGAAAAATCCACAAGGCAAAAAGAAAGATGAGCTTTGGAGAAACCTCCCATCCCCTCCATCCACTCTGGACAGGACAGAACCCAGTCCTAGGTTCAGACAGGAGCTTGGGACTGCTCTGATGTGCCATGGGAATACAGGTGTCCTTCTCTGAGAGGACTCCAAGCTTTGAGAAAGCCTAGGGAGCCTCTCCCAAGGTCATGACAATAGACAAATGAAGGCAGCTTTACTTTACTGGAGCTTGATTGAGCCAGTGATTTCAATTTGCAAATCCTCAATTCAAACAAAGATAGAGGCAGGAGAAAAGACTCAACCCTGAAAGAATCATCCCAAAAAGACTGAAGAAGGAATCACTAAGGGGGAGGGATTCTTATATTTCTTAAACATTTAAGGATCCAAGGAAGCCGGACTTAAACATGAGATCTGAGAGTTGGGAGCACATTGTCCTTTTCAAACCTTCAGGATCAAAAACCAAATCCTCTGTTCAGCTTTTGATCCCTTCACAACCTGGTCTTCCTACAATCCAATCTCCTCTCCAAGTACTCTGTAATCCAAAGACAAGGGCCTCCTGGCCAATCCTCTCATCTTCTCCTGCCTTTGCACCAGCTGTGTGATGGCCTAGAGTATTCTCCTTCCTCACCTCTGACTCTCAGTGACTCTGGTTTCCTTTAAGACTCACCTTGAATCCCACCCTCTGCAGAAAACCCTTTCCCAGCCCCACTACAGCCCCATTATTTGTACCTTCTCATTAAAATGACTTTCCTTTACAAGGTCTGGATCTTGCATGTACACATTTATTCACATGTCATCTCCCTTCATTAGAATGGGAACTCTTTGAAGGCAGGGACTGCATCCCCAACACCTAGCCCATTGGAACATTTAATAAATGCTAATGACCTTCTCAGAAAAAAAATGTTTCCCTCTATGGCATCCTTGTCTATGGTTAGCCAGGCTCTTCCCTCAAAGAACCCTGGTGATGAGGGATAATCAAGACCCTCACCTTAAAACTACAAAGAGAAACTAAGAATCAACATAAAGAAGGAATTCCTAAGAGTGAAGGCTTGGAGACACTGCATTGAAATGGAATGCTGAGGGAGGTTGTGACATCTTGTTTACTGTAGCAAGGCATCCTATAATCAAATCTTAGGGATACACCATCCTATTCAGAGATTGGGGTTGGGCAAAATGACCCTGGGCTCCTGGCCCCAGCTCACCGATGGAAGCTATCCACCATTTTCAGATGGACTCGAAGATCCTTCTTAGTGAGGTGATCCAGCATGCGGGCATCTACCAAGCACTCCATGAAGTAGCTGCGGTACTGAGGGAGCCCCAGGCTAGGGAGCCATTCATTCCCAATCCACTCATGGTTCATATCCCCATAGGCCAGGGTCTGTCAGAGCATAAGGGTGAGGAATGGATCAATTTGCAGTATTTATGTTTGGTTTGAAGAATTGTTCATCCAATTTCTAACCAGGAAGGAGTAAAGAGATCTAATCATTGAATTCATTCTATAGTTTTTATGATCAGAGTGAGGGTGCCAAGGGAAGAATGATGACTGAAAATTGGATCTATTTCCAATGACCTAAGCTGCTGGTTATTTGTCATTCAGCTCCTTCTCTTTTCTTTGACTCAGGATGATGATGGTCAACTAAATGTTCTACTGGAAAAAGCAACAAGGTCTTCATAGAATTCAAGTATGTAAATCACCTATTTTGACAATATATATATATATAATCACAAAATCAACTCTCCATTGCTTAGGGACTGGACACTTAGTGTGTGGCTTTCCACTCAAGGCTTTGCACTCTAACTATGGGCCATTTCTTGGTTGATCAATATGCTTTCCAAGGAAGTGGAGGGATAGGAAAGACTAACAGCTTCCCCTCTTCAGAGAAGAAGATTCAGTTCTAGGGCTGATGTGACTGGTGCTCAGCAGAAGAGCCAGGAGTCAGCTAGCTCCACCATCACCTTGCCAGGTGTCCTGGCACTCCTGAAGGAGTCAATCCCCTAGGACTCTGGATTCATTTTCTAGGAGGCAAGACTAAGAGTAATATAAGAGGCAAACATCAAGAATGCAACACATAACAAGGAACTCTAAGGGAGATTTTAATGTCACTTTTTAAAAATGCACATTTTTCAATGGCAGAAAATTCTTCTCCCTGTGAGCTTTAGGGCTTAATTTTATGATAAGTTAATTATGTATATGGTGAAGACTCAATGCTTCTAGTGAACAATAAAAGGTAGTGAACAATTTTTAAATCTAGCCTAGTTTTGGCTCTTCTGGGGAATGAAACCATAAATGAGAACTTGAGTAGGAGGGGAACAGCCTCTGGGACCTTCACATCCTGCTTGTCAATCCTCAGAGAAAGTCATGCCAGGGAGCTTACCTGAGCCCAACTGCCCTCCTCACTGTCCTAGCAGGAGCAAGTGCAGCATGTCAGGAGAAACAGATTTGAGTCAATTGAGGCACAACTTTTTTCCTGCATAGACCACCCCCCCTGCAAGGGGTAGAGGGAGAGGTCACCTACAGTTGAATTGGGGGCAAAGGGAGACGGATGAGACTTAAGGTTCTCAGATGAGAGCAGGATGCAGGAAAGTGGATAGAGGTATATTAGGTATTTATCTGGGAGAGAGAGAGAGAGAGAGATTTGTGTGTGTGTGTGTGTGTGTGTGTGTGTGTAGAGGAGACACACACACATCCTTGGGTTTGTCCAGAAAATTAAGAGTAAGATTGCAGAGACACTTCCAGACCTTGCTTATGGTCCATGATTGAGTAGAAGTTGCTGTGCCTAGGGTAAAGGGGTTCCTTATAGGAACATAAGTCCAGGAGAGCTCTTTTTCCATTCATCTAGTTTGACCTGGTTTCACATGGGTCTCTTTGGGGGAACCTGTAACCTGTAGCTACATAAATTCTCCCTATATAATCACTGGTGGAGAAAAGAATCCTTTCCCTCATCCCATTCCTTTCTACTTCAAAAATGGAAGAGTTCTCCCAGGTCTAAACTTCACCAGGTTTCAGTACCTTCTGAGGCCCTAGATCCCTAGAAGCCACCCCCCCCCAATTCTGACTCCAAAGTTGCAGGGTAGAGGGGTAAACTCACTGTTTTCGTGGATGTTGCCAGTGTCTCCATCTCTTCATGGGTGACCCAGACATTTCCAGAGGACTGCAAATAGTGGAAGAAAAACAGTTGAGAAGGCAAAGGAAACTGTGTCCGAAAATTAGGCCCCCAGGAAGCACAGCCTAGAACAGATAAGCCAATAATGCCACCTCTCTGTACCCTGTGCTTCCCTGCCAAGGGGCCTTCTAGAACCAATCAGTACAAATCACTAATTTTCTGGTCTCCTGGACATTGGATTCTGAAGAAGAGAAAAAAACTTGAATTTTTCAAAATACTCAAAATAATCTCTTATTCACTACAAAACATCAGACGTGGGGAAAAAGAGCTCACTTCTTGACCAATTACATTTTCTCCAAACTAGCCTTGAGATTTCCTCGAGGGGTGCCCAGAGAAAAATGGGCAAGAATTCTTACAGGTTTGTCTCCTCAAAAACAAAAGCAGAACAGAAATCAGAGTCCTGTACAAAGATCAAGAAAGGTAGGAAAAATTACAACAGTAAAGAGAGTTATCTTAAAGGTCAAAAAACCATGCTGTTGAGCACCATGAGATTTTTTTCTTCTTTTAAAAAAAAGAGAACAAGTCAGTCCCTAGTTACACAAAACATTTTCCTCTCTTTTTACAAAAGCATGAATCACCAAGGAAAGAACTCTGGAAGTATGGACTTTTCATAGACCACTGAGATGAAATAAATTTCTTCCTCTAAATTCCCTCCTTTCCCTTCAAACACCCCCACTCTAGCCCAATTTAATCTATGCTATTTGCTAGGAAGGATTGAAGATCTTAAATTTAGGGTTAGAAGAAACCTTAAAGATTCTCTAGCTGGGGTGGCTAGGTGGCACAGTGGATAAAGCACCGGCCCTGGAGTCAGGAGTACCTGGGTTCAAATCCGGTCTCAGACACTTAATAATTACCTAGTTGTGTGGCCTTGGGCAAGCCACTTAACCCCATTTGCCTTGCAAAAAAACAAAAAAAACTAAAAGATTCTCTAGCCCCAAAACTTTATTTTTACAGATAAGGAAACTGAGGCCCAGAGTGGTTGTGACTTGCTCAAGGCCATAAGCTGTGAGGGGCACCAAGATTAGCTCAACATACTACCCAAGAAAGCCAAGGTGAGGCAAACAAGGGCCACAGATATTGGAAATTCAGTCTGGCAGGATCTTCTAGAAGCTAAAGCCAGTGACAAAGACCAGAAGCATTCTTGGAAGGACCACCCTAGAAGTCCCTGAGGTGGAAGAGCCACCTGCTCACCGTCCTGGAGGTGGGTGGGGCTGAAGGACTGGTCAGCGACACCATCTCCTGGATAGCCAGCCGAAGCTTGAGCCGGTGCAGGGCGTTGCTGATGCCAATCTCCCGCTGGATCTCCGTGTCTGAGAGAGCTGACATGATGGCACCGCTCTTGACATTGGCTCGGCAGGCAGCCACATACCAGGCTGGCATGCCCACCCACAGCTGCCAACAGAAAAGAGCAGGTTGGCTCCCAAGCACTCTATTTTCCTTCCTTTCCCCAAAACCATGAATCACTGAGGGGTAATTAACCATCAGGCTCCCTGCCCTCCTCTTCAGAACACCCCCCCATGGCAACAGCGGCCACCCAGAAGTCAGGGAATCTGAGAGCAAGGAGAGTGCTCAGGGCCCATGTAGTCCAGATCTTCTCTCCAGGGAGACTGTGGTCCCACACCTTGGATGTCCTTGTAGGATAGGCCATACCAAGGATCACAGCTGCTGGTGAGATTGATACAGATCCAGAACAATGGGCTCAGGACCATGAGGGAAGCCCCAGAGCTGGCCAAAAGGGAATTGAAAGTCATTAGCAAAACCAATTAGGTGCTTCAAAATCACTGGAGGAAGAGAGTCTTACACTGCCAAACACTGAGAATAAGCACTGGAGGTTCCAGGGACATCACACCCCTCCTCAGGGAACCTGAGTCCCTCTGCTCCCCCTCCCAGTGAGGACGTCCTTTCCAGCCATACCCAGTGTGTCTCACCAGCTGCCCTGCCTCACCTCTAGCCATGAGACCACAGTGGGGCCGTCCCAATGGGCAAAAGGCATTCCCTTCCGGCGTGCATCCTCAAGAAGCTGGTGTCTGGTAGGAAGAAAGTAAAGCAGACTCAGAGAAGATCCAGCCTGGTTCTCTTTTGAGCCCACTGCCCACAGACCCTAAGGATATCCATTTTAACTTTTTCCCAGGCCCAAGCCCAGAAACTGCTCCTAAATGCTAACTCAGACTATTCAAAATGAACTAAGGAAAATAGAGAGCAGGGTCTTAGTCCCAAAAGGTCTTGGGCTCTCACCTAATTTATCTATTGCCAAGTATAGAATTGCTAACTATTTCATAATAAAACAAGAACATCTCTCCTAACCTTTCCTTGTAGAATGTACCTTATCCCTGCCTCTCTCTCCCCAGTTAGTCTCTAATGTGTAAATAAGAGTTGGCCTGGAGAGAAGAATCATTGGGATCAAGCCCAATAGCCCAAAGTGGGCTGGCACTTGAAAGTGGATGACAGGAGAGCAGGGGCAGCCCCACCCCTCAAACCTTACTTCTTTCTCAAGCGTCGGTCCTTCTCCGCCTGGGTTCCCAACTTGGCAGGCACCAAGGGCTCTTGCAGATTGAGCTCTGACTCTGACAGTAGGACTAGAAGGGAAGTAGTGGGGATATCAGGGTCCAGACTCCTGGAACCCACATAGATACATCCCTTTCTTCTCTTACCAATTCGGGGGGGGGGGTCAAAAGCAGACTACTAAAACAGAAGTGAGTGGGAACCAAAGGGAAATATCCAAGGGGACATTAGTTCATTTGTTCAGAGTCTTGAGAATTCTCTGCCACTTCTGGTTAGGACTTCCCACCTCAACCCACAGCTAGAAAAATATGCTGGCACTTCTGCCACCCACAGGTCCCACCCTGGAAGCCCCTTGCAAAGGAATGACTTTGGGCAAGGAGCTTGGTCTATGGCCATAGACCCAGACTTGTCTGTGGGTTACTTTGCCCCAGATCACTACTGTGCCTTTAATCTGGAACAAGCTCTGGAAATCCTGAAATCTGAGTTATTTTCTGAGTCTATTGGGCAGAGATTGTCCCACCTGGCAACAGACAGGATAGTCTACCCTCCAGTCAATCGATCCAATATTTATTAAGTGTCTACTCTTATACACAGCCCTGAAGGTGTTTAATTAGGGGAAGGAAAGAAGACCCAACCATTCTCACAGAGTAGAGATGTGAATGAATAAAATCCAAAACCAGGTCCTGGGAGTGAGATGTAACCTATTAAGGATGCTTACAAACATTTCCCTTTATTGATGGGAAGTCTCCTTGCCTCCTTCCAATAATGCTCAATTTGTATAAGATAAAGTCCTTCTGTGCTCTTCTCCATTCACTGAATAATATATTTTCTCCATTTCAGAATTGGTCCCAGAGCCCTGTGGCCAATCCATTGAAAGAGGCAACATTTTATAAAGAATCATCTCCATAATCCACATCAGCCAAATGGAAAATCCAAAATGGTAAGTAATGTAGTCATATTGTATTCCATTTGACTTGATGATATAGTGTTGTATGTAGATGTGAATAAAAATGGGGGTAGCACTATGAAAGCTCTTATCATTAAATATAAATTAGCAGCTCCACTGTTGAAATATGACTATGGGGTAAAGTTGCAAAGCTATTCAGCTTCCTGATTCCTGCTTCTTCCTTGCATGTAAAGCACTAGCCTCATCACAACTCCAGTCCAACCCCCACCCCTTTCTTTCCTCTGGCTTTCTTTCTGCCTCACACCTTCCTCAAGTGGGGAGAGCATTTAGGTGGTTTGGTTTTTGTTTGTTTTTAGTGAGGTGATTGGGGTTAAGTGATTCACCTAGGGTCACACAGCTAGTAGTGGAGGAATTTGAACTTAGGTCTTCCTGACTCTAGGACCTGTGCTCTATTCTCTAAGCCACCTAACTGTCCCTTAAGTGATTTGACTTAAAAGTTCTTTCTTTCCAGCTCCTACAGGGTTGCAGGCTGAGCTCTGAAGTAAAAATAAACAATTGACAATGTCACAGCTAATCACTGGACACCACAGACACTTAATAATCCTCACGTGATTGAAGAATAAAAAGGCATTGAGCAACACAATGAATAGTACCGACAACTTGAGACCAATATATAAGGGGGTAAGCCACAATCAAGAACTGACTCCCTGACACATCCTTCTCTCTCTTCCCTCTGTCTGTCTTCACTCTCTCACACCCCCTCCCTCTGTTTTTCCTTTCCTCCCTTCCTCCCCCCCTTCCCTCTCTCTCCCCTAATTCTCTCCTGTAATCCCAAACATTCCAACGTTTCCAAAGATATAGGCCTAGTCAATTCTTCTTGCTCCCAGTCTCCCAGGCATTATTCTACTCCCAGAACCCATCCAAAACTCTAAGGCAGGTCAGAGACCATGGCCTGTGGCGCCTTCCCGGCTCAATTGGATCAGCCTGCCCTTCTCTTTCTTCCCAAAGAGTCGACCGATGGATGACTTGATCCCCTTGCGCTTGGTGCCCTTGTGCAGGGAGTCCTGGCTGCTATTGCTGCTGCTGGGGTTACTGCCTTGGTCATCCAAGGAACTGGAGGACAGGAACCAAGAAGGGGAGAGAGGAGAGGAAACTGGCTAGGTCAGAGCAGGAAATTGGAAGGTTAGGCCTAAAAAAGAACTACCTTTTTAGGGAGAAAGCAATCCAGGGTGGAGAGGCTTAGAATTAGTTCCATATACCTGGGATAGGGGAGATGCCAGTCTGTCTGTGGCAGGAGCATGGGTGAGATCCCTTGCCTAGAATATAATCTCTATGAGGACAGGGACTATGCTTTAGTCTTCTTTGTATACACTCACAGGGTTTAGCACAAGGCCTTGTATGTAGAAGTTGTGCAAAAAAAAGATTTGTTGATTGATTGGGGGGAAGAGAAGGTGAAGAACATGGATGCACCCTCCCCACTTACCTTTTCCCTTCATCCTGGCTCAGGGCCGGATGGCCAAGCTTCTCTAACCGCAAAGTCCTGGGTGAGGAAGGAGGAGAAGTCTCACATTTTATGGTGGTTTTATCTTCCCGGTTCTCTTCCCGAGTCACTGGTGACTAAACAGATAGTGAAGCCATGAGGGGAACAGGGCAGAGATGGTGGTGCCTACCAACCAGTCAGTGCCCATCCACTGACCCACATGAGCAGCTCCTCCCAGAAAGCTGAGCCTGGAGAGTCCACTGTTGAGAGTGAGGGGAGAATTCCCTCCCCTGGGGGCTTGGGGGACCGGATCATCATGAGGCCAGGAGATGGGAGAGGTAAAGAAAGGGGAGTACCCATTTCTTGATAACCACCTGGGTATGGGTAGTTTTATGATGTCAGGAAAAGTCTCGGTAGACTTTCACTGGCTACCCAGACTCTGTTCCCTATTTCCATAGTGGGGAATGAGGTGAAACAGGTTATCCCAGGCTTCTGAGAGGGACCCCTTGGCACCCTGGGATTGTGAGCACTCACCAGAAGCTTCCTCCTGTGCTTCCTCAAGTCACTCGGCTGCAAGAGAAAGAAGAAAAGTGGAACATACGAATTCCTCTCCAGATGCCCCCAAAGCTGGCAGCCAGGCCCATGCATGAGAGGGGACAAGGGGGTGAGGCAGCGTGGTCTGGAGAGGAGACTGGACTGAGTGTCAGAGGAGCTGGGCCTGAAGCTTAGCTTGACCATCTCACAATATGCAGACCTCAGAGGACAAGGCCTTTAGCCTCTCACTAGCACCCTCCATAGCGCAGAGGTTGGAAGAGAGGATCCCTAAGGGTCTTTTTTTTTTTTTAGGTTTTTGCAAGGCAAATGGGGTTAAGTGGCTTGCCCAAGGCCACACAGCTAGGTAATTATTAAGTGTCTGAGACCGGATTTGAACCCAGGTACTGCTGACTCCAGGGCCAGTGCTTTATCCACTACACCACCTAGCTGCCCCCCACTATGCCACCTAGTTGCCCCAACCTAAGGGTCTTTCTGAAAGACCTCAATTAATCCCCATAGGTCAAGTTCCCTCATGATCTTGGGATGTCCGAGAAGAGCCTGGCAGAGAAAAGATACTGTCAGGAGATGCAGAGCTTTGGTCTGAGGGTGGGAAGACCAAGTGAGAGGGAATCTGATGATATCCACAGCCAAGAGGGATCTCTTGAGAATGGCAGGGTGGCACTAGGCCAGACACAGCAACCAGTTTGGAGGGTAAGGCAAAGAAGAGAAGAAAACAGCTAATTCTCTGTCCCCAGCAACAGATTGCACAACATCTGTCCAATCCCCAAGAAACCCAAGTCAGTAGCCTGACCTGAGAGGCCTGGTGTCCAGGGTGGGAGTACTCTACTCCAGGAAGTATAAGGATCAGATTCTCCTGGGCCAAAGGCAACTTCAGCCCAAAGTTCCCCTAGACTCCCTCAATCAAATCACAAGCAGAGACTCGTGACATCCTGGGCTCCTGGGAAGATTCAAGGAGACCCAGGAAGCGGGTCTCACCAAGGTCATGACACCCATTCGGTCCAGGTCCTGGGCAGCGCTGCGGGAGGTGAGTTTGGGTGTGGAGCGGCCACTGAGGGGTGGAGAAGCGCTGGCCAGAGACAGGGCGGTCAGCGAGGTGGGGATTGAGCTGCGTTTGCGCAGTTGAGTGAGGTTCAGTGCTTCCATGCTGCCACTGGTTACCCGTGTCTCGATCTCTTCTGCCCGGAGCTCAGTTGATTCCTTCTCCTCCTGGATCATCCTGGTGGGTAAGAACACCAGACTTGGTGGTTAGGATCTTGAACTCAAAGGGGCCAAGGGTCTACACAGAGGACATCTGCATAGGGGCTCTGAGGAAAGCTCTGTATCACATCAAAAAAAGCCACCCAACTCTCCCTATCTTCATTCAGCAACTGCTAGTGAGAAAGGAGTTTCCTCAGATTGCCAGTCAGAGGTACCCCAAGTCTGCCCTGACTATACCCCAAACTTCACAAAAATAGCCTCCAGAGAGGTTCCCAACCCTGAAGTCTCTTACCCTAACTCACTAGTGGTCTAGGACAAGCTGCTTCAAGGTTCTCAGCCTCAGTTTCTTCATCCAGACTAGATGAAATGATTCTGAGGTTCCTTCCCACTTTAGATCCATAATCTTACATTCCTATGCACTGCCAGTAACTTGCCTCCCAGGGGGGTCAAAACAAACCTCCTGTTTAATGGGAATGTCTCTCCAATGCTCCTTAGTGCCCCATGAAGAAGATTCTGGAAGCTAACCAAGACAGGCAAGAAAGACCTCCCTTTCCCCATCCCCACCCCAGAACTGCTCTTTCCTTGTCCTTAATTCCTCCTACTCTGACAACCAGCCTAGCCAGAGAGGCCCTGGGGGTCTACAAATGAAGGTGTCTGGAGCTCTCAGCTCTTCACCAGGGCAGCACCTCGCCTGCCTCTGGGTGTCAGAACAAAATTCCTGAGCTCATTCCAAGGTCTTTATCCCCCAGATTATATGTAATTATATACTGTATTTGTAAAGCAGCACATAATTCACATTATTTCCAATTCTCAAATTCACAAGAACTATACCCCCTCCCCAACCACATCACTGCCCCCTTGTCCCTAAGCAAGCCAGCTTTAACTCAAACCTGATCTCCTCATTGATGGCGTCCAGCTGTTCTTGAAGCATCATGGCCAAGGTCTGAGCATCTGAATGGCCGCTGGGAGAGATGACACCCACGGAGCCCACCAGCCCCTCGGGCTCATCTTCATCCACATCTGAGATCTCAGGGTCACTATCAAAGGCGGGGGCGGCCGTGGAAGCCAGCACCCCGGAGAGTGGTGGTGGTGCCCAGTCCTTAATATGGTTTGGGGTGTGGAGGGAGAAAGGAATGACAATTATATACTTCGCTGAGGCAGCAGAACCCCATCCAGGTCCTTCCTCCTACTCCTCACTCTCTACCCCCCCCACACACACACATCCCTTGCCGTAGGAGAGGAGTATAGGTAGTTCTCATTTGTCCAAAGCTATTACAAATCACAGAATTCATAACTGGACCTTGGAAGGGTCTGAGGGTGGGAAGACCAAGTGAGAGAGAATCTGATGACATCCACAGCCAAGAGGGATCTCTCGAGAATGGCAAGGCAGCACTAGGCCAGACACAGCAACCAGTTTGGGGGGGTAAGGCAAAGAAGAGAAGAGAGCAGCTAATTCTCTGTCCCCAGCAACAGATCGAAATTGGATCTGTTTTCCCTGCCTCCAGTGGGACTGTAAGTGGATTATTAAAGCAAAGGAAAACATTATTCAAGCAAAAAAAAAAAAACAGCAGTGCTGTTGGGTATTCCCAAATGAGTTGGGGGCTCCCCAATTCCTTTTATTAATTCTTTCCCAGATATATAAATTGAAGAAGAGGCAGACATGGAAAAAAAAGAGAATCAAAGGGAAGAGGATAGGAGCAAGAGTCCAAGAACCACTGTCATAGTCCAAGACCCTGGTGTGGGGAAAGAGTTGTTGGCCTGGTCATCTCCAAGAATCTCCCTGCCCAGTACTTGTAACCTTTATTTAGTCTGAGTACTGTGGAGGTGGAGGGCAGAGGAAGTAGAGGAGAGGAAAAGAGGCATCCTTTGGGGAAGGCTATAGGAATAGAGGGGAGATGATGCAGGGATTCTAGGTGAAGAGGGAGCCTGCTGGCTCAGTTACTTCTCAGAAAACTCTAGATGCTATGTTAGGGCCTAGAGAACTCAACTTTTCTCTTTCCCTCTATAAATGGTAACCTCTTTCCTGATATCCCTGTCCATAACCTACAGAGATGTACACACACATACATACTCACTCACTCTGCCTGGCCACCTGCCAATCCTCCCCTCCTCTTCCCCACCTCAGGGAGCAGGGAGGCTCAGGGGGTCTAGGGGGCCCCACAGCTGTTAACACTGACAGACGGCCTTGAAACCCGTGGCTGCAGCTGTCAATGGTTGAGGGGAGGGCTGAAGGGTGAGGATTTGTACCACACGCCAGCCGCCGGCGTAACTGGAGCCAGGCACGCGGCGGGTTGGACCCCAAAGGTCCCCAGGGAGCTTCCCTGCCCCCCCCACTCTCTCCACACTCCTTACCTTGGTGGGCTCCTCTCGAAGGGCAGAAAACCTGCGGTGATGGCTGGGGGTAGGACCAGGGGGAGCGTGGGCTCCGGCACTCATAGAGAACCGAAGGTCCGCAGCACTGCCCATGTGGGACCTGAGGAGAGAGGGGAGAATGTCCCTTGAGTGCAGGAACCCCCAGATGATATGCCTTCTGGACCAGACAGAACTGTCAGAGAAGGATCCACTTATACCTCTCCCCACCCCCCCTTCCCTGGACACTCTCCCAGAGCTAGATTATCTCCTGGGCCTGTGGCAAAACATGGAGAGGCTTCAAGCCTGGAGACCTTAACAGAGGGTGGGCTAAGGAAACTTCTTTGGCCTGGAACTATCCTCTAAAGTCCCTGCTAACTCCTCAACTCCCCACTGGCCCTCACTACTCTCAAGCTCCTTAGGACCCTAAGGGGGATGCAAGAACCTATATTAAACTACCTAGAGTGACTTATGGCCGGGGTGGGGGTGGGGGGGTGGAGAAAGGTAGAAATTCCAGCTTATCTTTCCCCATAGTATCAACCTCCCAGGCCCAGAGGTTTAGGGGATGGGTCAGAGGAAAGACAGAAAAAAAGTGGCAAAAGCCTGTACCTTGGGTCATATCATATTAGTGCTCTTCCCACCCACACCCCATCAAAGGAAAAGAAGACCCTAGGAAATAGTGATTTGGATAGTGGGAGGGTCTTGGGAGATAGTGACAGAGGAAGCATGGCAAGAGCTCTGGAGAGCCTGGGGGCAAGAGACTGACCAGCCATTTCCTTTTTTGTATCATCTCCTTTTCAACCACCCTCAAGAGAATCTTGAGGCAAAAGTCACTTTCCTGGGGGTCAGTTTCCTTATCTGTAAAATGAGGGGCTTGACCAAGCTCTCTTCCATTCTGGGTCTATAGGAGTGATGCTGCTCTCTCTAACCCCAAGAATCTAGTGTTTTCAAAGCAGAGCACGGAAGTGGTGAAGATAGAATGAACTGACTGACTGGGCAGAAGAGCCAGGACCTAGTCCCAAATCTGCCCTGAAATACTGGAGGAGTGAAAAGAACATCAGACTGGGAGTCAAAAGACCTGGAGTTCTAGCCTCATTTCAGACATATTTCTAGCTGGATGACTTTGGACAAGTCACATGCCTAAAGCTCAATCTCCTCAGCTGTGACAAAGGGATAATCCACTTCAGGGCCTATTTCACAGGGCTGGAGGGAGGAGACAGGATTCTCTGGACCATCGAGGGCTATTGAAATGCCTTTTCTCTCTCCACCTCTGAGAACCTTGGTTACCTCATCTTGGGTAAGATGAAGCTCTTGTTGCTTTTATAGGTCAGAGGTTGTTGAAAGGGGATTATCCCAGGAACCATAAGATGGTCAACATCCAAGGAAGCATTTCCTTCTCTCAGGATGCTCCAGGGACCCTTCCAAGCACACCCAGACTCCTCAACTCTAGTACCTGGAATGGACGCCATCTGCAAATGGCCCCCCTCGACCCTTCAGCTGGTCCACCTCCAGGCGCAGCTTCTCAATCTCTTCTGAAAGGCGGCCCTGTGCCAGGCCAACCCAGGAAGGGTGGGGGTCACAGAGGGGATGGTGGGGGTCGGGTTGGGGCAAAGAAAGGGCAGCAGAGAGGGGAAAGTGGAGGTCAGGGAAGGGTAAAGAAGAACTCAGCACAGGCCACATCCCAGAAGTCCCAATCTAGGCCCACTCCTGACACCATATGATTAAAGGGTCAACCAGAGCATCAGCCAAGGGTCCTGGCAAAGGGCTGACCCAAGAGTATTAAGGCTAAGAGAGGGATCTGGTTAAGGAGGGAGCTAACAGAACTGCCCAACACACTTGCTTCTGTCACACACAGAGGAAACAGGGCTGGCCCAAAGGTTGAGGAATGAATCTGTCAGGAATCCAACCAAGAGACTACCCCTCCAGTGAGGGCATAAGCCCCGTGGACCTGCTAACATGGACTCAATGAGCCCTCCACAACAGACACA